>NC_081414.1:876990176-877030176 GCF_030272615.1 Cryptomeria japonica | reverse complement strand
TGTTTATAAGTTGGTGATGATGTGGCACAAACTGCGTGAAGTGTTTGCATGATGTTTTGGGCGTTTGTAGAGTGAATTTATTGGGAATGTGCGATGTGCTTAGTGGAATGAGCTAAGGGTTTGAATGTGTATTAGATCGAGATGCGGTGATCATTCAACAATTGTAATTGATTTGTAATTGATTGTAATGATCCACATGATGATCAATGATGATCTGTAACAAGTTGTAAAAGATCCGTGATGATCTATGTTGTAAGTCTTAGGGTTTTGTAATCGACTAAGATGTAAAGGTTATTTAGGTCGGTATAGTTGATGTTTGTTGTGTTGGTGGTTTTATGAGAAGAGTGTGAAGTCAAACCAGAGTATGAGATCTACCAGAGTGTAGTAGATTTGGAGCAAGAATTGGATCTGATCAAGCAAGCTGTTAAATGCTATACCTAGATCATTCACTATTGTTCTCTAACAATTGCAGTAGTCAAAATCCCTTAACCAGGTAGGTCCTAACATGCCTTACATTGTAAATCCCTTAACCGGGTAGCTCAACAACTAAGTGTTAAATCCTCTTGTGAGGTTGATCCTAACAGGTCAAAGCTCCTAACAAGGCTCATCATCTAAATCCCTTAATCGGGTGACTTCTAACAAGGCATCCTTGTAAGCTTCTAACTGGGCTAGGCTCCTAACAGGGCACATTCCGAAAGAGTGCACAATTTTTGTGGGTACCAATTCCCACCATGGTTTTTCCCTATTTGGGTTTCCACGTGAAAATCATGTTCATATGGTGAACGCTTTTATGTGTTGTTATGTTTTACTTTTAGTTTATGCATGTTGATGAACACTTAATGAGCAGTTCTGATAAACCGGTTTAACAATTGGATATCAGTGATTACTGGTAATGGTAAATAGTTTATTACTGGTTTATGATTGATTTGGTGAAGTTTTATAAGTTCAAGTTTTAAGTTTAAAATTTATGTTAATACTGATTCACTCCCCCCCCTCAGTATTAACTAGATCCTCTAAGATTAACAATTGGTACCAAAGCATTGGTCCTCTGTGTGTAGAAAGATTAACAACTTGAGGGAAATATCCTGAAGAAATACGATGAAGGAGGGTCCCAAGTTTACCAAGGATAACTACCGGATGAAGATATACATTAAAGGATTGGGTGCTCTATATTGGAATCATGTGATAAACAAGTATGTTGGCCCTACTACCAGCCCCTTGACAACAGATGAGCTTAAAGAACAACAAGAAAACATTCAAGCCTTGAAAGCAATTGTAAGTAGTTTATCTGATTATGAGTATATAAATGTTAATGGATTAGAAATTGCATTTGAGGCATGTGAGAAATTAGAATTGATTTATGGAGGAGATGAACATGCACAAAGAGCAAAAGAAGAAAGTTTAAGAGGCAAATTTGATGACATGAAAATGGTTGATGGTGAGAACATTGCACAATATGGACAAATGATTAAAGAAGTTGTAGGTGGTATTAAGAGTGTTGGAAGTAAGATTGATGATGATATTGTTATTAGTAAAATGCTTAGAACTCTCCTACCACAATATGCTATTATCTTTTATGCAATTCAAGAACTGAGATCTATTTCTAAAGATAAAGTCATTGTTGATTCTCTCATTAGAAAGTTGACTACATTTGAGTTAAACATCTTTGATAATAGTGTTTGAAAACCATTTGAATCTTCTTTTAAAGCTTCTGTAACTGGTACATCTGTGAAGAAAGGAAAGAATATTTGTTATAATCATGACTGCAGGTCTAGTCATGTTGATAGCAGAGGTGAGGATGATAATGAAGATCATCTGATGGAACTTAAGACACTATTGGCTAAAATATTTCTGAGAGGCACCGATAAGTACAAAGGTAAACTTCCCTTGAAGTGTTTTTCCTGCAATAAGATTGGACACATTGCTACTGTTTATGGTGAAAATGGATAACAATAAACAATAATATTGCAAGGCTAAAATGAATCCAACCACTAAAGCCTAGCCTAACAATGAACAAAGATCCACCATAACATATGAAGATTACCTAAGACAATGCAAATAACTCAAAATCACAAAGATTATACCATCACATGTCCAATAGGGTTTTGATCTCCATTCTTCCTATCTCCATTGATCTTGCTTGATATATTTGCTCTCAGATTTTTGTATGCACAAGAGCTCAACAAAGAACGGAATGTGGTTGTAAGTGGAATTGTAGTGTAACCAAGTACTCCAAAATCAGTCATTAGGGTTTGACAATGAAGAAAGCATCTCCTTAAATAGAAGACACAATATGAAATGGAGGGTTAAGATTGAGAGGTGTAAAAAGAGAGGTCGGCTAGGATTAGAGGGTAGGTAAAAGAAATAGTAAAATAATGAAAGAGGTAGGTAGTGTATGAATTAAGAGATGAATGACATGTGTCATGTGTAGAAAAAGATAATGAATTAATTAAATAAATAAAGATTTATTTAATTAATAGAAGAAGTAGGACAATTAAATAAATAAAATATTTATTTAATTCAGGAAAGGGATAATTTAAATAAATAAATGTATTTATTTAAATAAGAAATAAAGCTAGAAGAGGATAAATGAATTAATTAAATAAATAAAAATTTATTTAATTAATAGAAGAATTAGGCTTAGATAATTAAATAAATAAAATATTTATTTAATTAGACATGACAATTTTGAGTGTCTACATTTTGCCCCTCTTTGAGACAATGCGGCTTGTCGCGTTGTTTCAAAGAAGATAAGATGAACTGATACAGAGTTGCCCCAGTATGGGAATAATATGCCCCCTCGAGAGATTGGATGAAAATGTCTGAAAAGATTGCAGACAATCTCTCGATAAGAAAGACGGGATAGAATGGACTGATCGGATAAAGTGACAAAGTCACGGGATAAGGAAGACTGACTCGGGAAATGAGAGCGAGGGCTAGGGTAGGCTATAAGATAGACCACGGGCAAAAGACATCCTCATTGTCATCCACACCCTTACAAGATCACAGTGCAGAGCGAGAAAAGAGTAGCAGCAGTCAGCAGCGATGGCTTTCATTCATAGATTCGACCGCGTTCGCTGATTCCAGCGACCAGCAGATGCAGGAGAGCCGGTAAGTACTGCAAAACCTCCTCGTACTTTCACGCATTTCAAGTTTTGTCATTAATGCTCAGTAGGTAGCAATAAATGCACTAGGAATAGGGTAGTTAAAAAATGCAAAAACGCGCAACCGCGTCTGTGTCAGTGCCAGGCGCGTCTGTGTCCAACAGGCGCGTCTGTGTCGGTTCCAGGCGCGTCTGTGCCTGGGACCGTGTTTGTGCTGAATGCGGACGCGTTTGCAAATTGTAGGGGCGTTTATGTCATGTAGGGACGTCTGTGTTCCCTGGCCGCGTTTGTGAATGGTATAGGCACGTGTGTGTTCAGAAAACGCGTCTGTGTTGCATAAGCGCGTTTGTGCAGTCTATAAGCGCGTTTGTGAGTTTAAAGCGCGTTTGTGTGTCAAAATGCATAGTTTGAGTCTTTTTAGGTCAAATCGGCAATTCTGTGATGAACATACGCTGTCGATTGGATAAGCTGCTGAGAGGATACACTCAAACAGGTCCTCTAGGAAGACTAGGATAGATCAAGGCACTTTGTGATGAACAGGGAGCACCAAGATAGGCAGCACTTTGTGATGAACAGAGAGTGCGAATGTGAGTAACACTTTGTGATGAACAGGGAATGTCACACACGTAGTACTTTGTGATGAACAGGGAGTACTACTAGGATAGATAGCAACACTTTGTGATGAACAGTGAGTGTCACTAGGATAGATAGCCATATGCATTTAGATAGCAAGTAGCATTTTGTGATAAACAGTGAATGCCACGATAACTGACATGATTGATTGGTTGACTGCAGGAGTATCTGCCTATGTTGGAGTCACGGGAGAGATTCCCATCGACTCAGAGGTTGCGACCAGAGTTGTCGATTCAGGACAGGATTGCGATTGAGGAGATGGGTCTCACACATGTGCTATATGTGCCCGAGTTTCAGGCAAACATGGGTTTGCTGACTGCACTGGCGGAGAGATGGCACTCCGAGACTTGCACGTTTCACTTGCCTATGGGGGAGATGACAGTGACGCTTGAGGATGTGTACAGGATACTGCATATACCGATCGATGGAGAGCTGATTCCATATGATCGAGATGGAGACAGGGAGGCACTGAGACGAGTATTTCAGGATCCCGGTTTGGAGATGAGAGCAGGTCACGTGGCATGGGATACCATGACCGCGACAGGGCTAGCGTTGCCAGCTGTTATTGGAGGAGCCATCAGTGGTTTCTTATGTCCAGACAAGGCTACACGAGGATTGGCAGTTGGCTGGGGAGGAGCATTGGAGACACTGGTGACGGAGCACACCAGATATGCATGGGGGCCATGTGTCCTGGCACATTTGTACTATGAGCTGCATCAGTTTGTTTATCACGGATCAGTGGGCTTGGGCTGCGAAGTGACTCTCCTACAGGTGTGGGCATATGAGCACCTTCCTATCACACGGCCTATCCACTTCAGAGGCAGAGGGCATGGACGGAGCTTTGTGCATTTATACGATATGATTACATCACAGCCTCGGATAGGTCGACTAGAGCATTGGAGACGTGTCATAGATGACATTGATATGGTTATCTGGAGGCCGTACCTGGGGTGCGAGGAGTGGGATGACAACGCAGTGGAGCTACCCTATACATTCAGGAGCAGGTATCTTATTGGGCGGACGCCCTATATTTTGGAGAGACAGCTGGTTGATAGGGTATGCAGACAATTCGGCTGGATCCAGAGGATGCCACGAGGCTCGGGCATGTATGCCCGTACAGTTAGAGATCAGGTACAGTTCGGGCCGCTGTTATCGTACGATCAGGCCATGACACAGATAGCAGAGATGATGCCATTACCGTGGGACATGTGGCCGGAGGTAGAGGATGCAGGGATGGACGCAGAGTACTCTGCATATTAGACAGAGCATCCGTTTCTGAGGTTGACAGATCCAGGAGAGCTGTTGGAGGGAGAGGCTGGAGGGGATGATGATGATGATGGTGGAGGAGATGGAGGTAGGGGCCGGCGGAGGCGGAGGGGAGTAGTGGGGGAGAGGCGAGTGGCACCTCGGAGGGAGGGAGGACAGGAGAGAGCAGCCCAGGTGGTGAGGGGTCGAGGTGGATTGCCCCTACAGGTACCAGCAGCACAGGGTCCTAGAGCACATGGACCTAGACAGGTGCAGGGACAGGGACAGGTACAGAGATAGGTACCTATTCAGGCACCTAGACAGGTACAGGGAGAGGCACAGGTACAGGCATCTACAGAGGAGGAGCCACAGGCAGAGGCTGAGGGTGGAGATCCTGAGGAGGATGAGCTGCTAGAGCTGAGAGAGATCTGCCAGGGCCAGGCAGACGAGATTGCGGATTTGGTGCGGGAGAGGGATCGCCTCAGGATCAGGCTCAGGGACACAGAGCGGGAGAGAGACCAGGCCATCCAGCGATATACTGAGGCCGAGGCAGCTCTGAGGGCAGGGAGGCAGGCAGCAGAGGATGCAGGGGCAGGCTACGCATATGTGCTGCGAGCCGGAGAGGAGATCGCCTACTGGAGGGACCTGTACTATGGTGCTGTGCTAGCGGATCAGCGGGCGAGGAGCTTCCATAGATCATCGCGTACAGCGACGGCTACGGGAGGGAGTCGTAGGAGGCAGGCATCTAGCGGTGGGGTCATGGGTCCTCCACCACCACCAGATAGACAGGGGGATCCTGGAGCGGGTCCATCTATAGCTCAGCGTCCGTCGAGGCCAGCGACTCCGAGGGAGGGAGTTCATCATAGCCATAGAGGGCTCCCCTTTGTATCAGTATATGTATCATTTTTGTATTGTAGACACCTGCGGGTGATTTTGTAGCCATATGATTTTTGACATCATTGTATCATGACACATTTTGATTATATATGAGATGATCCATTTTTTTGCGGCAGCTATATGCATGTGTACCTTATGTGATGAAATGTTCTTATGTGATACATGTTTTATGATATGGATGCTTATATGATGCAATGCAATATATTTTTGTTCTTTTATGTTGTATATGTGATGCATGATGCAAATGTGAATGTATGTAATGCAAATGAATATGATAATGCAAATGATTATTTACATAACGAAAATGTGAGATGTGCTAACTTGTGTTGTATGCAGGATGTGATGCAATTGTGATATCTATATGTATGTATGAAATGCTTATATGTGGGGATGTAGGTGTAACTATATGAAATGCAAATGTTTTTGGTGTGTCATTATACTCAGTCATGTGATAGCGGGCTACATGGACTCAAGAAGGACAATGGGCGTCAATCAAGAAAGGGGGATGGAAGACAGAAGATATGAATGTGAAAGAGCTTCTTGTGCGTTATCATCATTGAGCTTTATTATGGTAGAATAGGTTATGACAATCGAGGCATTTGTTCGGCCCAGAAAGTCATTGTACCTGTTTGCATGGAGATAAGACAGTCACAAACAAGGAATGCCCTAGTTCATACTAAACTCACAGTGTCCTCATATCCTTGGACAAGTCATAGCATTACTAAAAGACAATCCATAGACAGCAAACAAAATAGGTGACGATACCCCATCCTCGCCTTTCTAGTCAAAGACATCCTGGAGATAAAATCTCTAGTCAAAGACATCCTGGAAAAGCTAAAAGACATGTCACCAAAAAGATAAAATCAAAAGAAAACCAAGACTCGACACCAACATCCACTGTAGTCCTCAAGTTTAGTGTCTCTTGTCACTTGTTTAAGTCTTATTCGATTGTGGTCACAATGTTCACTTTCACAAAAAGGATAGATAGCACTGAACCATATGTTGTCTGAGTCTGTTGAAAGATTTGATTTTGAAGCTCATTGTTGCTGCTGTGTCTCATTTGAAACTGACTGAATTCATGAAACTGATACTTTATTGCAGAGAAGACGAACCTTTATTGCGGATCTTCGATGCAAATGTTGCTTTATTACGGATTGTGCGCAGATAGACTGGAAGGAAGCTGGAAGAAACTGTACTCCTCGAAACATGTGATGTTCTCAGTTCCACACCCATCACTAGACGTAGGATTGGCCGTAGTCACAGATAGGATCCGATTTATTATGGATGGAAAGGGAGTGAAAAGGGAGGGTTATGGATGGCTAACCAATCTTAGGTAGATCAATAACAAGCCATGATGGGAATGGGTAAGTTTATTGTGAACGAATAGGTTGTGAGTGTGTGCAAAGTGAAACATGAAAGAGAATCCTGAAGGAGAGAGGAGCAAAGTCTCTACGCATGGTGCTGGTGACCCAGTTTTCACCATGGTACTTGCCCAGGGCGCCACCGAAGTGGTTTTCACCGTTGGACGAAATTATTTCTCTTTACTTTTTTTGGATTTTTCAATTTTTTGTGTCACAATGCGCCTGTTTGCCAGATTTTCACCATGTAACGATTTTTTTGTTTTATAATTTTTTTTTTGTATTTTTGAATTTTTTGATTTTTTTGTATTTTTGAATTAGGATGTTCCGAAGAGCTTATGTGTAGAACTTGCGAAGGTGCATGTTGTTGATAGGATCCTCCAAGGGTTCACCTTCTGTAGTTGAGAGCTGATATGCCCCAGATCCATATACCGCTGTGATGATGTAAGGACCAAGCCAGTTTGGTTCGAACTTGCCCTTCTTATCTCTGTCTTGCTGATTCTTGAGGTTCTCTCTGAGGACTAAGTCACCTACCTCAAATGTGCGAGACTTGACTTTGTGATTGTAGCTGCAACTCATTCTTTGTTGGTAAGCCTTGAGATGATTAAAAGCAGTGTGTCATCGTTCCTCCAGCAGTTCTAATTCTTGTAAGCGAGAGACCCTGTAGTCTTCATCGTTGATTATGTTTCTCAAGGAGACCCGTGAAGAAGGTAACTCGACCTCAATAGGCAAGATGGCTTCAGAGCCGTAGACAAGTGAGTAAGGTGTAGCTCCTGTAGGTGTGCGGACACTGGTACGATAGGCCCAAAGTGCGGGATAGTTGGACATGCCAGTTACGGCCAGCGTCCTCGACTGTCTTTTTAAGGATTTTGAGGATTGTTTTGTTAGACGCCTCAGCTTGGCCATTACCTTGGGGGTAATATGGTGTGGAGAAATGATGAGAGATATGGAAGTGCTCACAGAGTTCACAAACATCCTGATTTTTGAAGGGACGCCCGTTATCAGTAATAATGGAAGTAGGAATCCCGTATGAGCAAATGATGTAGTTCAGGATGAAGGTAGCGATTTGTTTCCCAGTAACTTGTGTGAGAGGCACGGCTTCAATCCACTTTGTGAAATACTCTGTGGCTGTGATAATGAATTTATGTCCATTGGAAGAAGGAGGGTGAATCTTGCCTATGAGATCGAGTCCCCACTGACAAAAGGGCCAAGGAGATGCAAGTGGTTGTAGTTCCTATGCTGGTGCATGTATAAGGTCTCCATGAATTTGACACTGCTTACACTTCTTGACAAACTGATATGCATCTTTTTCCATAGTAGGCCAGTAGTATCCAGTCCTGATGAGTTTCTTGGCCAAGGTAGGACCACTAGTATGCGGACCACATATCCCTTCATGCACTTCTCGTAATGCAATCTGAGCTTCGTCACTCTCTAAACATCTAAGAAGGGTGCCATCTAGACCTCGTCGGTATAGGATATCTGCTAAAATGACGTATCGAGAGGATTGGCGAATAAAAGTGCGGCATTGATTGTTCGATAGATCGGGAGGTAAGATATTGTCGCGAAGGTATGTGAATATGGAACCATATAACTGGGATTCAGGACCGACAACGCATATCATTTCCATAGGAGTGATCTCATATGACGGAATCAACAGGTTGTCTACCAGGAACTCATAGCAGGTCTCATTTTGCGGTAGATCAATGAGCAAAGCAATTGTAGCCATGGCATCTGCAGCGCGATTCTGTTCTCTTGGTATCTGCTCAAACTCTATCTTTGCGAAGTGCTGTTTCAGATCATCTACCAGTTGTTTGTAAGGCATTAGCTTTTCATCTTTTGTTTGATAATCATCAGTTGCTTGACGGATGACAAGTTGAGAATCCCCAAAAACACGAAGTTCTTGGATCTTCCACTGAACTGCAATTCTTAACCCAGTTGTTAATGCCTCGTATTCCACTATATTGTTAGTGCAAGGAAATGATAAGTGGTATGACTTTGGTATAGAATCGCCTTGGGGAGTTATAAAGAGTATACCCGCTCCTGCCCCATGCTGTGTATATGAGCCGTCAAAATATAATTGCCATGGCTTTGCAGGTGATATTGTTAGAATGGACTCATCTAGAAATTTTGACTGTAGAGGAACATCATCTATCATGAGAGCATTTGCCAATTGGTCTGCAATGGCTTGTCCTTTAATTGCTTTTCTGTCCACGTACTCGATGTCAAATTCACTCAAAATCATTACCCACTTGGCCAGCCGCCCAGTAAGTGTAGCTTTGTTGAGAAGATATTTTAGTGGATCAATTCTGGCAATCAACTTAGTCTTGTGAGTGAGCATATAATGTCGTAATTTTTGTGAAGCAAAGACCATAGCGAGACATGCACGCTCGATTGGTGTGTAGTTTAGCTCATATCCCACCAATGTGCGACTGATATAGTAGACTGCTTTTTCCTTGCCGTCAGGTATTTGCTGTGCTAGGAGTGCCCCCAGTGCTGTCGGAGTAGCTGATATGTAAAGTAGCAATGGTTGATCGGGAATTGGTGGCATCAAAACTGGCGGGTTCAAAAGATAGTCTTTGAGCGCCTGAAAAGCCTGTTGACAGTTCTCATCCCATTTGAACTTGATGTTTTTGTGTAGCAGGTGCTGGAAAGGGTTACACTTATCTGCAAGTTGTGCTATGAATCTTCGTATGGACTGGAGTCTCCCTTGTAAGGACCGAAGTTGACTAATATTCTTGGGTGGCGGCATGTCCAAGATAGCCTTGACTTTTGCTGGATCAGCTTCTATTCCTCTTTTAGACACAATGAATCCTAGGAGCTTCCCGGAGGTTACTCCAAAGACACATTTCTTAGGATTTAACCTTACCTTGTATTTTTCCAGCCGATCAAAGACAACTAAAAGTATGTCCAAGTGTGTGTCTCTGTCTATTGATTTTCCCAAAAGATCGTCAACATAATCTTCCACGGTTATGTGCATGAGATCATGAAAAATAGTGGTCATCGCTCTTTGATAAGTGGCGCTTGCATTTTTCAGCCCAAAGGGCATGACATTCCAACAGAAGGTTCCCCATGGACAAGTGAATGATGTTTTATGTTGATCTTCAGGTGCAATCTTGATTTGATTATATCCAGAAAATCCGTCCATTAAAGATAACATTTCATGGCCTGCTGTGAGGTCAACAATCAAGTCAATGTTTGGTAATGGGAAATCGTCCTTTGGACAAGCTTTGTTGATATCTCTGAAGTCTGTACATATTCGGATACTACGATCCGGTTTGCTAACATGTACTAAGTTGGAAATCCATTCAGGATAATCAATTGGGCGTATGAATCCGACATCCAATAATTTCTCCAGCTCTGCCTTGACTAGCAATGCCACTTGTGGATGCATTTTCCTCAATTTCTGTTTTACTGGTTTTGCCCCCGGTTTGACTGTCAAATGATGCATTACTAAATCCGGGTCTAGCCCAGGCATATCAGCGTAAGACCATGCGAAGTTGATTTGTCGTTCCTTAAAGAAGCTTATGAATCTTTCTCTCTCGGCCTCTGTCAATGATTGAGCCAAAAATATGTTGTGTGGAACCTCTGTTGTACCAATGTTTGTCTTTATAGTCTCCTCTACCAACATGGATGATTTTTCCTCGTATGATGCTGGGAGAATGTCGAGCCTTCCATCTTCGGGCGCCTCAGAGAGGTTTTCACCCTCAGATACATCCTTTCTTTTTACTTTTTTGGAGTCAGATAGCGCCACAGTGTGGTTTTCGCCATAAGACCCTTGTTTTGTTTTTATTTTCACATTTTTGCGACTAGAAGGCCCAACACCCTCACCAAAGTATGCTATGTTGTTGAGCTCTATGGCGTATCCTGCTTTGTGGTCTCCAGGGGGAAGATCATCTCGAATGCCAAGATAGTCGATAATAGCTTCGTCATTTTGAAATGTATCAAATTGTGCTGGTCCTTCATGATCCCAGTCAATGAGTTGGGGGTGAACGAGGGGAAGGTCTTTAATGTTTTCAGAGTTTGCTGGATGAAGAGTGAAGATGTGGTTATATTCAGGTATGTCAAGGTAATCGTCGAGGTCATCAATGGCACTCTCCTCATCAGTTTCGATCGTGAGCGAATCCAAATTGTCCTCACTAGTAGCGCCTTCCAGGATAGGTGTCCTCATCCTATGTGATTTTGACCTAGGACCTTGAAACGAAGCTTGTGCAGGATCCTTATGGGTTGGTTCTTGACCAACTCTGAACTTTTTGTAAAATTCCTCCTCCTCTGTAGGTTCATCTGGCTCTCTGAATGTCTCGGTGAGCTCATAGTCACTGGAGGATTTGTCTGAACCCCATTCCCACTCATTGGAGTCTATGGAATAGTAATCCTCTTGTTGAACTTCGGCAACTTTAATTCGCCATGTCTCTTTTGTTCTTTTATTGTGTAGTCTGGGATTCAGAAAACCAAGCCCCTTGGAGCGTTCCCTTCTTGTAGTTAGCTCAGGTTGTAAGGGCTCCATGACACCTTCTTTGCGTAGTCCGAGAGGGATTTTTCCATCATACTCGAATCTTTGCAGAATTTTGAAGCCTTTGCCATAGTTCTCACAGGGTATAATAATCTGATCATGTGTGTCCTCTTCAACGTCCTTAGAGAGCATTTTATATAAATTTTCTTCTTCTAGTTCACCCCATTTTTGAAAGATGGTAGGATCCCATTTGAGTATCATGATGGAGATTTGCTTGTTAGGATGTGGCCTCCCATATTCCTTGGGAGAGCTCATGACTTGTCGTAAAAACATTGTTTGATTCAAAGTGTATTCTCCCATGCCTTTGTCTTGAAACTTGGCTCTAAGTTCACCTTGTTTGGATGTCGAGGGATTTAATGACTCAGGATCAATATATGCTGAAGAAGGAGTAGCCTCACGATTGCTGGGAATGATAGTCTCAGTATGTGATCTCAAGTTATTACAATATATGAATGGATTTGGATCACCATTGACCGTTACCTCGACTCCATTGTGAGGGAACTTTATGCATTGATGGTATGTTGATGGGACTGCCCTCATTTCGTGAATCCACGGACGTCCTAGCAATATGTTATACGTGAGATCTAGATCTAGGACTTGACAAACCACATCCTTTGTGACTGGCCCTATTCTTAGTGGTAAGGTGACCGTGCCCTTGGACGAGCGCTCTTCATCATCATAAGCCTTAATGGTGATTTGGTTTGTAGAATTCACAGCTTTGTCAGAATATCCCAATTGTCTGATGGTGCTCAATGTACAAATATTAAGACCTGCTCCTCCATCTATCAGGACTCGCTTTATTTGATGTTTATGTATGAAGGCTTCAACATGTAGAGGTGCATTATGTGGCTGACTTATGGAGGCGTCATCGGCTTCTGTGAATGTGAGGGAGTGTGGAACGGATAGGTATCCCACCATGGCTTGAAACTGGTCCACGTTCAGATCAGTAGGGACGACAGTATCTCTCAAGATTTTGTCAAGGATAGCTTTATGTGCAGGAGATATACGCAAGAGCTCAAGAATAGAGATGAGTGCAGGTGTCTTCCCTAGTTGTTCTACAAGGTCGTACTCAGGCTTGGTTGATGAAAGATTGGTATTCTTAGTGGAGGCACCTGGCAATGTAATCTTACCTCGACGGGTTGTAACGTGACATTCAGAGGTAGATTCGGACGAAGATCCCACACCTTTTAGGACAATTTTGGGTTTCTGAGAAGGATTCTCAGGATTTTTGTTTTTGATAGTAATGGTAGAGATATGATTGTCCATTGAGATGTGATTGATAGTAGAATCATAATTGTAAGGTTCTCTAGTGTAATTGGCTTGATCATCTGTGACTTTGCCTTTTCCTTTGTCATGTTTTGGGAATGGTTCCTTAAACACCTCATGCTCTTGATTAGATGAATGTCCCTCAATCTCTATATCTCCTCTGTCAATGAGATCTTGCACAATGTTTTTCAATCGATGGCAATTACTTGTCTTGTGACCCTTGCTCTTATGAAACTCACAAAACTCATCGTCATTCCACCAATTTGGTTTTACCTTTGGTTCACAAGGAGGAAAGTCTGGAACTGTAATCACTTTGTTTGCCACAAGCTTTTTGAATACTGATTCAAGTGGTTCTCCCAATGGGGTGTACTTCCTTCGTGGTTTAGAAGTTGTTTGATTGTTCACCTGATTGTTGGTAGAACTTGATCCAGAAAAGACGAACTTTGGTCTCACTGTATTGGCATCAACAACACCATCATTAACTGTGTTCTTGTTCTTGTTCCAAAATTTTGGTTTGTCCTTTCCTTTGAAGTCCTCTTTGTTTTCTTTGAATAGTTTGATAACTCCTTGTTCAATTAAGACCTTTTCTATTGCTAGGCCCTTTTCAATAACATCCTTGAATGTAGACAAACAAGCTTTTCTGAGATCATAGCCAATAGCCTTATTAACATTTTGTGTGAACATCTCCACCATTTGTTTCTGCGGGATTTCACAAGAGCATCTGCTAGCTAGGTTTCTCCATCTCTGTAAAAATGTTGCGAAAGATTCTCCTTCCTGTTGTTTAGTATTGCACAAAGTAGTAACTGAGACATCTGTTTCAATGTTGTAAGAGAAATGATGAATGAATGCCTCTGCTAGGTCGCCCCATGACTTAATACCAGGAGGTAATTGAGAAAACCATTCCATAGCTTGATCTCCTAAGCTCTGTGGGAACAACCTCATTAAGTATGTTTCTTCTGCCGCTACCTCAATGCATGCTGTGAAGAATTGCCTTATATGTGCCTTGGGGTCTCCTCTCCCTCTATATTTATCAAATTTTGGTGTCACAAAGTGTGGAGGAAATGGAGGCATTGGAATGCTCTTATTGAAGGGATAAGGGCATATATCTCTCATAGTGTATGTAGGTTTTGATGTACTCATGTCCTCCACTTTCTTTTGTAAATCTCTTATTTGTTGCTCCAAATTATTCTTGGGAGGAGATTGATTTCTTGTAGCATACCCCATGTTTGAAACGCCCATTTGAGGAGGAGCTTGTTGCATATATGGATGATACTGATCGTAGACATGTCCATATGGAGGTCTATATTGTTGCGACATATATGGAGCACTTGGCATAACTTCTTGTTGGGGAACCCCATATCTGTTTTGTGTGTATAAACCATATTCAATAGGCCTTTCATTTTCCATTGTGTTGCCCCCAATTTTGACATGAGGTCTCCTTGTGTCAAAATTTTGAGGATGTCCTTGAGTATCCACTTGTTTTGATTGATCCATACCTTGAGCATGTGATCGAGCATAAGGCCTCCATGATGGTCCTTGAGTGTAAGTATCATATATTTGAGCTTGTGTATGTGGGATTGCTGGCTTTTGAAGCAAAGCTGATGGTGACTCCGGCATCATATTATTCGGTCCTCTATTTCCTCCACTATTTGGTCTCCTTTGATCCATGTTGGGTTGAGTTTGTTGTGAGGGTCGACTTTCCATAAGTTGAGATAAGTCAAAATCATGCAGTATTTTAGCTCCACTATGTGCCATCATGTTTAGAAAGTATTGTCGATCTCTCCTCATTATCTCTTCAACCAATCTATTGAATTGAGGATTCATTATGGATTCTTCTATGTCTGCTGATAGTATTGAAGAGTTGTCCACGGTGTCATTGTGTGTAGCATTGTTGTTTATAGTGTTTGCGCTTTCCACATTTGGATTGTGTCTATAAACATTCATGTCTGGTAATGTAGTGTGCTCAGGATTGTAGAATAGATCATTGTCATACTCATAAGAACTCATGTTTATGGATTCTTGAGCTTCTTTAGCTATTCTCCTAGATTTTTGAAGGCGGGTTTCAACCATGAACTAGGTGTTAGACCAAGATGTGAGAAACTAGATGAAAAATGACGAGAGTATGGAAGACCAAGAGTTGTATGGAGTGTAAATGAATCTTGGGGTGTACTTGCAATGTCCAAAGTGTAAGACCAAGTATGTAAGTAGTAGAGTAGGTGTGACTTCCAAAGAGAGGATAGTTTCTCTTGATGAGGTAAGCTGACCTTGACTCTAAGTAAGACCAAATGAGACCCAAAGGTAAGAAACCTTGATGAGGGACCACTTAGCAAAGTGTAGTTGTATGTAGTGTGTTGAAAGAGTATAGTGAGGACAAGCAAGTGACCTTTTTGACTCAAGTTTTTAGACAAGTATGAATGTAAAATGAGGTATGAAGCAATGATGGACTGTGTGAAACCTTAGAACAGGCTGAATGCTAGATGAAACCTGAAAAGACAACCTAAGAAGCTCAAGTATGCCGAAACTGATTTTCTTTGTTTGCTTGACTGTTAAAGTTTTCAAATCCTGACACAGACGCCTCTGTATACTTCACAGACACTTTTTCCAGACACAGACGCCTCTCTGTTTGACACAGACGTTGATAAAAACACAAACGCTATTCTGTACTTCACAGACGCGCTTATCTGACGCAGACGCGGTTTGAACAGACACAGACACGTTTCTGTAACCTTAGTGCAATTTTTCCTATCTGTGAAGTTGTTTTGTTGTGACCAAATCTAATTGTTCGACTGTTTTTCGTGACAAGAGGACACAATGTTGATGACTCAATGTTTGCCAACTGTTTAGACTCCCAAAAGTGTGTTGTTTGATGTAAAAAGTTTTGTATACCTTGAAGACACAAAAGACACAATGTTTTGTTGTTTTGTCTTGAATGTTTGATTGTTTAGCATAAGACAAGCACAAATCTTAGGGCTGGCCAAGACAATAGTTGTTGATCCCACATAGGGTTTTACCCCCGAGGCTACGCTATTCAGAGCGGATACTTAGATGCTTGACCTCACTGGCTCCACCCTCAGCACTCACTTCTCGGGTCAGCTAAGCATCAGTCCCCATGAAAACTCCCCATGGTGAACTTTGTATCTCTACTAAGAACCGTATGTGTGTGGGCCGCTACCAGAGGTCCGACCTCCTGCCTCAACAACTAGAAGGATTTGGGCTTCTAAAACAAAAAGGTGCTAGTAAGGGCATCCGCTCGTGTGGCCATACATGCGGCACTTTCAGCTCTGTAAATACAGAAGGCTCCCAGCCGGTAGGGGTTACGCCCTACAAATGATCAAATAAATTTGATCAAACGGGTTTATGGGGAGACATAGTGTCGGTATGAACTAATCAACACACGTTATCCATAGTTTTCACCATGAATACATTTGATTATAGTGGCTCGGAAGAGGTGGGTTTTCCTCGCTACCACTTGGGTCGTTCTCTTCTCACTAGTAGTCCTAATGACCACACGGGAAGACAGGCCCTCTAAAGATTAAACAAAAAGAGCCTATTGCTCAAGACACAAAAGACAATGATTCAATTTTAGTGCACCAATGGAAGTGTTTGCTAAGCTATGAAAAACAAGGCACACAATCAAAATTGCAAAACCCTAACTAAGGCCCTGCAATAAAATTGTTAGTAGTTTCAAATGATAACCCCTTCCTGCAAGCACACAAGTTAGGTAAATTTTAGAAAACCCAAAAAGACTTTGTGAAAAGGGGCCTTCAACAAAAACGTTTTTGCCTCCAAAGCAAGCTGCACAAACCAGGTTAGCTAGATCTGCAAGGGTTAGCCGAAAATAAACCAGATCTAAAACCCTAAGTACAAAATCCGAAAACCCAAATCAAAGAAAAATTAAAATTGCAAAACAGAAAGCACAGATGCTGCTATACCAGACACAGACGCGTTTGTATGACACAAACGCGGTTCTGTGATGCACAGACGCTGTTAAATTACACAGACGCGATCTGATGCAGCGCAGACGTGGTTCGGAATCACAGATGCACCTTTCAGAAACCTGCAAAATAAAAATTGACAGAAACATAGACGCGATTCCCGATATCGCAGATGCTTCTGAAACACAAAAACGTGATCCGAACACTCGCAGACGCGGAAAAACCTAAAATATCGTCGAAAACTGTCCGATCTGCAACTTCAAAAATGCAAAATCTGCAACAAAAAAATGTTAAATGCAAAGGGACAAGAGTCCCACCGGGCGTGCCAAAATGTTTATGGTGAAAATGGATAACAAATAACAATAATATTGCAAGGCTAAAATGAATCCAACCACTAAAGCCTAGCCTAACAATGAACAAAGATCCACCATAACATATGAAGATTACCTAAGACAATGCAAATAACTCAAAATCACAAAGATTATACCATCACATGTCCAATAGGGTTTTGATCTCCATTCTTCCTATCTCCATTGATCTTGCTTGATATATTTGCTCTCAGATTTTTGTATGCACAAGAGCTCAACAAAGAACGAAATGTGGTTGTAAGTGGAATTGTAGTGTAACCAAGTACTCCAAAATCAGTCATTAGGGTTTGACAATGAAGAAAGCATCTCCTTAAATAGAAGACACAATATGAAATGGAGGGTTAAGATTGAGAGGTGTAAAAAGAGAGGTCGGCTAGGATTAGAGGGTAGGTAAAAGAAATAGTAAAATAATGAAAGAGGTAGGTAGTGTATGAATTAAGAGATGAATGACATGTGTCATGTGTAGAAAAAGATAATGAATTAATTAAATAAATAAAGATTTATTTAATTAATAGAAGAAGTAGGACAATTAAATAAATAAAATATTTATTTAATTCAGGAAAGGGATAATTTAAATAAATAAATGTATTTATTTAAATAAGAAATAAAGCTAGAAGAGGATAAATGAATTAATTAAATAAATAAAAATTTATTTAATTAATAGAAGAATTAGGCTTAGATAATTAAATAAATAAAATATTTATTTAATTAGACATGACAATTTTGAGTGTCTACAGCTACAAATTTTCAAAATGGTGATAGAAAGGAAAAGTTCAGGAAATTTAAAGGAAAAGGACATAAACATTGCTATGTTACAGTTGATGAAGGAGTAACTGATGAAGAATCAGAAGAAGATGACAATGAGAAGATAGTGTTTGTTGTTGTGAAGGAAGATCCTACCGATGAAAAGGCATTGGTGTCTCACATGGATAGCAGCGATGAATGGATAATAGATAGTGGTTGCTCACACCATATGACTGGTGATAGAAACAAGTTCTTATCTCTTAAAGAATTTGATGGTAGTGTGGTAAGGTTTGGTACCAACTCACCCTGCATGGTTAAAGGTAAAGGAACTATTTAATTAAATGGAAAAAGCAATGCCGATGACATCTTTTGGGTTGATGGATTAAAATATAACTTTTTGAGTGTTGGTCAATTAAATGATAAGGGATATCTTCTAGAATTTAAAAGTGGAGTGTGCAGGATTCTTGGAAGTAATGGATAATTGATTGCTATTGGAAAGTAGACAAGAGGTAATCTTTTTCATCTAAATACTAATGTGAATATTTGTTTGGTGGCAAATATTGAAGACACTTGGTTATGGCACAATAGGTTTTGTCATGTGAATTTTGACAATTCGATAAAGGTTAGTAAATCAAGTATTGTGAGAGGTTTGCCCCAGCTTGTTAAACCAGATAATCTGTTATGTAAGAATTTTCAGATGGTAAGATGACTTATGTATCTTTTAAGAGTAAGTCTTTCTCTTCAGAAAATCTTCTAGATTTGGTTCATACTCATCTTTGTGCTCCTATGACGACTAAGAGCTATTTTAGTGATAGATATTTCATGATTTTTACTGATGATTTTTCCAAGATGATGTGGGTAACTTTTCTAAGAGAAAAGTCCGAGGCATTCAGTAAATTCAAAGCATTAAAAGCTTTAGTTGAGAAACAAATCGGGAAGAATTTGAAATGTTTGAGATTTGACTAGGGAGAAGAATTTACTTCTGATGAGTTTGTGAAGTTTTGTGATGAACAGGGAATCAAGAGGCATATGTCAGCTCCTAGAACTCCACAATAGAATGGGATAGCAGAGAGAATGAATATAACAATTGTTAAGCTGCTAGAACCATGTTGATTCAAGGTGAAGTACCGAAAATGTTTTAGAGAGAAGCAGCTAGCACTGTTGTTTACACTTTGAACCGGGTACTTGTCAATGTTAGCATTTGGCATTATAACAGACAATGGAAGATTGTTGGCATTTCAATAGGATATTGAGAAGGTTGTTGATGATTATGGATATAACTGATTAAGGATGTTTACTGTCTTGATATTATTATTTTGTCATTGATGTCAAGAAACGGATTTTCTAATTCAGTATGATGTTGCCATATCTTGAGAAGTATGATTTGAAGAGTATAAAGATGTCGATAAAAGACACACAAAGAATATGATGAATAAGGGGATGAATAAGGTATTCAATGGGCAACTATTACTGAGTCAGACAATGATGAGATCATGATGTTTAGATTGTTTTGACATCATACATATGTTGTAAATTGTAAGGTTAATCCTATACTATGTTATCGAGCAAAGAACCTAGTCGGTAAACCCTAAGGTTATCGCTATCAGTTAATGACGACAAAATGTCTACCGAGTGAAGTTTAGTATTCATCGAGTTATTACCGAGTTGTAATCGAGCTATAGCAGAATACATTAAATGGTTACATGTGTTATTTAATGAAGGAAGCTGATGAGCTGGAACTGATTAGATGATTGGTATGCCGTGCATAAAGTTTGTTAATGAATCTATAGCAAAGGAAAATCAGCATGAAGATCTACTGCTCAGATTGAACCGCAATACCCTAGCACAAGTTCCAAGAAATGTATGCAAGTTCCTAGGCGGGGTAAAACATTTTTTCGATCGAAGGATACATTGAACCTGGACAAGATTGAAGATTTGACGGCTATGATTGATCATGGGAAATGTGATCAAGGAGATTAAGCGGTTAGCTAATTGTTTATAAATAGGGAACTATTGATAAACAATGTATGTAGGCAAATGTATGCACAAGGATGCTACATAGTGATTACCGAGCACAGAAGCTTGAAGACCTGTTTGAATAACAGAGTATAGAAGCCCAGCAGATGGACAAGATTAGTTCTATGTCTAGATTGTATTGAGCAAATAAGAAT
Source organism: Cryptomeria japonica (assembly GCF_030272615.1). Lineage (NCBI taxonomy): Eukaryota > Viridiplantae > Streptophyta > Pinopsida > Cupressales > Cupressaceae > Cryptomeria > Cryptomeria japonica. The sequence continues at coordinate 877,009,945 of NC_081414.1, read as the reverse complement.
CAACTTTAGCATTTTATATGTGAAGTTGCAGATAGATTTTTATTACTGTTATTTTGTAAAAGTGACATAAAATCTCTTAACCGAGTGGACTTAACAATCTTATTTGTAAAACCCTCTAGCAAGGTGACATTCTGATTGAGTGTTTGAATTCCTTTAACAAGGTCACTTCTAACAAGGTGAAGATCCTAACAGATCTGAGGGAAATCCCTTAACTGGGTCACATCTAGCAATGTGTTTGTAATCTTTAACAGGATTTGCTTTTAACTGAGCATACTCTAGAAGAGTATATTTCTTAGTGGGTCCAAAATCCCATAGTGGTTTTTCCCTATTTGGGTTTCCACATTAAATCTAGTGTTATGAGGTTTATGATGTTTATATGCTTTTGAGTTTGCATGTTTAGTAGTTTTGGTTATATTATTGAAGTATATGTTACCGAGGTTGAATCTGATGTTTTTATGGAAGATTAAGTTTGTATGATTCACCACCCCCCCCCCCTCTCATCTTATTGGACTGTACTTACATTAAGTATCAGAACTATAAATTGGTATCAGAGCTTAGGACTCTAGGAAGAAAAGTTTAAAGGTACTTGAGGCAAAGATCCGAAGATGTATAAGAGGGATGCACCGAAGCTGAACAAATCAAGTTTCTCCACATGGTAGAAAAGGATGAAGTTGCACCTATCCGGAGTTGGAGAATATGCTGTATATTATCTGGAGAATGATTTCATCACACCAAGCACCTATCCATTGACTATGGAAGAGATAAAGGCAAAGCAAGAACATATCCAAACAATGATTGAAATAACATCTGCATTGACCAACTCAGAGTTTAATGATCTAGAAGGCTGTAATGATGCAAAGGCTATGTGGAATAAGCTCATATCAGTATATGGAGGAGATGAACATGTTCAAAGAGCAAAATTAGATAGTCTAAGAGGACAACTTGAATCTATGAGGATGAATGAAGGTGAGAACATAACTCAGTACAGTACAAGACTAAAGGAGATTGTCAATCAAGTCAAAGGAGCAGGTGGAACTATTGAAGAAAAGGATATAACAAGTAAGTTCTTAAGAACCCTTCTACTAGCTTATGCAATCTGAGTGTCTGCAATCAATGAATTGAGGTCTGTACCTAATATGCCAATTTCTTTAGATGCTACTATTGGTAAGCTACATGCATTTGAGTTAAGTAACTTTGATAACAGTGGATCTTCGGTAAATAAAGTTGAATCTGCATTTAGTTCTTCTCATCTTGATGAATCTAATGATTACAATGAAAGAAAGTATAAGTACTCTGAAGGAGATCATAGTGGAGCAAGTGAAATATTTCGTAAGAACATGGAAGAAGTACACAAACTGTATGAGGAAATCAGAAAGCAGGAAGAGTTTGAAGCACTATTAGCCAGAAGGTTACCGAGAGGCAAAGGTAAGTATAAAGGAAAACTAGCTTTGAAATGTTTCAATTGTGATAAGATAGGACATATGGCTTCTAACTGTCCTGACAAAGATTCTATTGAAAAGAGAGATTACCGAGATGACAGACAGAAAGACAATCATTACAGAGGACACCGAGACTTCAGAAGAAGAGATAGAAAGACATGCTTAATAGCTGATGAGGAATCCAATGATGATAAATCAGATGGAACTGATACAGAGGAAGTAGTTTATGTGGCTATCAAAGATGGATCAGATGAAGAAAGGTATGAGGAAAAAGCCCTAATATCTCACATAAACACTAATGATTTTTGGATCATAGATAGTGGATGCTCACATCATATGACACGTGATAAACACAAGTTTGTTATGTTAGAAGATTATGATGGAGGCTATGTCAGATTTGGTAATGATGCACCATGTCCAGTGAAAGGTAAAGGATCTATAACACTTCTTGACAATGCAAGATGCAATGATGTTTATTGGGTTGAAGGTTTGAAATACAATTTGTTGAGTGTAGCACAACTAAACAATACAGGTTACTGAATAGAATTTCAGAAAGGAGTTGTCAAAGTTCATGACAAGAATGAAAAGTTAGCTGCTACTGGGACACAAACAAAAGGTAACACATTTCACCTTGACTCAACTCGGAACAAGTGTCTGTATGCAAAGATAGATGATACCTGGTTATGGCATAAAATGTTTTGTCATGTAAATTTTGATAATCTAATCAAAATAAGTAAGAAGCACCGATTAAGAGGTCTACCGAGTCTTGAAAAACCTGAGAATGCTATGTGCCAAGGATGCCAGATGGGTAAGATGACAAGATCAAGCTTTACAAGTAAGTCTTACACTTCTAAGGGAATTTTAGATCTTGTGCACATTGATCTTTGTGGTCCTATGAAAGTTCAAAATTATTATGGTGATAAATATTTCATATTATTTGTGGATGACTATTCAAGGATGATGTCAGTAATGTTTTTAAAAGAAAAATCAGAAGCTTTTCAAATGTTTAAATGGTACAAGGCAAGAGTTGAAAATGAAACAGGAAGACAACTGAAATGTCTTAGATCAGATAGAGGAGGATAGTTCACATCTGATGAGTTCAACTTATTCTGCAATGATCATGGTATTAAAAGACAAGTCCCTACACCGAGAACTCCACAACAAAATGGAATAGCTGAGAGAAGAAACAGATCTATTGTGGATTGCGCTAGAACACTGATGATTGAAAAGAAAGTGCCACAAACATTTTAGAGAGAAGAAATAAGCACAACAGTTTACACCCTGAACCGAGTACAACCGAAGAAAAGTACTTTGAAGACACCATATGAAATCTGGTATGACAAGAAACCTAATGTAAGTTATTTTAAAATCTTTGGAAGTAGATGCTATGTACACAAAGATGATAGAAATGGCAAGTTTGATCAGAAAAGTGAAAAAGGAACATTTCTATGTTATTCTTCTAGAAGCAAAGCATTTAAATGTCTGATCAAATCATCTAACAAAATAGTGGAAAGTGCAAATGTGAAAATTGATGAATTTGCAGAAAGAAATGATGAAGGAAATTCCAAGGAACCAGAAGATTATGATGAATTTGTCTATGTTCAACCGACAAGTCTTACCGAGAAAACTGTTGAAGAAAATGTAGAGAATATCCAGTTACCGAGTGATGAAGAAGATCATACAGAGCCTACCAAGCTTGTATTAACCAAGCATGTTAGAAGACATCATACACCAAGTCAGATTATAGGAGATAAGGATGATCCAGTGATGACAAGGAACAAACTGAGACAAAACACATGTTTGATATCTGAATTTGAACCGAGAATAGTGAAAGAGGCATTTAACAGTGAAGATTGGATAAATGCTATGACAGAAGAGATTGATCAAATCAAGAAGAATGACACATGGACACTAATCCCAAGACCAAAGGACAAAAATGTAATCAGTACAAAGTGGATTTTTAGAAACAAGCTAAATGAAAAATGAGAGGTCATTCGAAATAAAGCAAGACTAGTTTGCAAAGGTTATGCTCAAGAAGAAGGAATTGATTATGGTGAAACTTTTGCACCTGTGGCTAGACTTGAAGGAGTAAGAACATTGTTGGCATATGCTACTTTCAAAAACTTCAAGGTATATCAAATGGATGTCAAATCTGCATTTCTGAATGGAATATTAGAAGAAGAAGTTTTTATTGAACACCCTGAAGGATTTGTTGAAGACAATAATAAAGATCAGGTATGTAAATTGAATAAAGCATTATATGGTCTGAAACAAGCACCTAGAGCATGGTATGAAAGATTGCACTCTTATTTGATTAAGATTGGTTTTATAAGGACAAGTGAGAATAGCAATATATACATGATGAATGATGAAAATGGAATACTGGTCTCAACCATATTCATTGATGATATTATATTTTGTGGAAATGACCCTCTATGTAAGAACTTTGGAAATGAAATGAGCAAAGAATTTGAGATGTCATTAATCGGTGAGATAAAGTATTTTATAGGTTTACAGATACTGCAAATGAAAAATGATATTTTCATTACTCAATCCAAGTACATAAAGGAAATCTTGAAGAAATTTGGAATGGAGGATTCAAAACCAGTAAGTACTCCTATGACTACCAACTATAAACTATCAAAGAATGATGAATCTGCATCTGTTGATGAGACACTTTACCTATCCATGATTGGAAAGCTACAATATGTTGTTCACAACAGACCAAACATAGCACATGCATTAGGTATAGTTGCAAGATTCTCTGTAGATCCTAAGGAAACACACATGACAACAATCAAAAGAATTTTTAGATACTTGAAAGGCATAGAGGATTATGGCTTACTATATCAAGAAAGAAATGATTTTGATTTAAAAGTTTATATTGATGCTGATTGGGCAGGCAACATTGATGATAGAAAAAGTACAAGTGGAGGAGCTTTCTTTTTAGGAGAAAGACTAGTGAGTTGGCTTAGCAAGAAACAAGGATGTGTTTCACAATCAACAACAAAAGCTGAATACGTTGCTGCAGCATTGAATTGTACCAACAATGCATGGATCAAACAACTGTTGGAAGGAATAAATGAGAAAGTTACCGAGCCAGTAACTATATTCTGTGACAATACTAGTGCCATTAACATTTCAAAGAATCCTGTTATGCACTCTAAGACAAAGCACATCTCTATCAAATATCATTATCTTAGAGAAGAAGCTCAAGAGAAGAAAGTGGTGTTGGAGTATGTTAGCACAAAGGAACAAATAACAGATATCTTTACCAAGCCACTACCAAGGGACACTTTTGAATATCTTAGAAGTAAGTTAGGGGTCCTACCCCTATCTTCTACTTGCTGACTGAGTTCGATGAAAGCATCAATTCAATGACTCTATCGAACATCTTTTTAGAGTTGATGCTGATTTACACACTTTAGGATGTTTTCTAAAGGTGTACAGGAAATAATACATGAAACAATACAGGGAATAAGAATTGAAGACAAAATGCTCTGACTGAAACTCAGTTGATACACAACAGTAGGAAATCACTTCATACAAGAAGAAATTATGTTTTAGTTCTTTACTTTTTGGCATTGTTGTCAAAGGGGGAGAAAACTAATATAAGGGAGAGAAGACTGATTGAAAAGACTGAAGAAAATAGGAGAAGTCTAATGTATGGGGGAGAAAACCTGTTGACAGCAAGAGAACATTTCAGCATTTTAGAATCACAGCAATCCGAATCTTTTTAAGGTCACAAATCAATTGGTTTTGCCATCAATGCTAAAGGGGGAGATTGTTAGCATTTGGCATTATAACAGACAATGGAAGATTGTTGGCATTTCAATAAGGATATTTAGAAGGTTGTTGATGATTATGGATATAACTAATTAAGGATGTTTACTGTCTTGATATTATTATTTTGTCATTGATGTCAAGAAATTAATTTTCTAATTCAATATGATGTTGCCATATCTTGAGAAGTATGATTTGAAGAGTATAAAGATTTCAGTAAAAGACACAGAAAGAATATGATGAATAAGGGGATGAATAAGGTATTCAATGGGCAACTATTACCGATTCAAACAATGATGAGATCATGATGTTTAGATTGTTTTGACATCATACATATGTTGTAAATTGTAAGTTTAATATTATACTATGTTATCGAGCAAAGAACCTAGTCGGTAAACCCTAAGGTTATCGCTATCGGTTAGTGAAGGCAGAATGTCTACGGAGTGAAGTTTAGTATTTAGCAATTTATTACCGAGTTGTAACCGAGCTATAATAGAATACATTAAATGGTTACATGCGTTATTTAATGAAGGAAGTTGATGAGCTGGAACTGATTAGACGATTGGTATGCCGTGCATAAAGTTTGTTAATGAATCTATGGCAAAGGAAAATTGGCATGAATATCTACAGCTTAGATTGAACTGCAATACCCTAGCACAAGTTCCAAGAAATGTATGCAAGTTCCTAGGTGGGGTAAAACATTTTTTTGATCGAAGGATACATTGAACCTAAACAAGATTGAAGATCTGATGGCTATGATTGATCATGAGAAATGTGATCAAGGAGATTAAGCGGTTAGCTAATTGTTTATAAATAGGGAACTATTGATAAACAATGTATGCGAGCAAATGTATGCACAAGGATGCTACATAGTGATTACCGAGCACAGAAGCTTGAAGACCTATTTGAATAATAGAGTATAGAAGCCCAGTAGATGGACAAGATTAGTTCTATGTCTAGATTGTATTGAGCAAATAAGAATCTGCTTTAGCATTTTAGATGTGAAGTTGCAGATAGATTTTTATTATTGTTATTTTGTAAAAGTGATAGAAAATCTCTTAACCGAGTGGACTTCATAGTCTTATTTGTAAAACCCTCTAGCAAGGTGACATTCTAATTGAGTGTTTGAAATCCTTTAACAAGGTCACTTCTAACAAGGTGAAGATCCTAACAGATTTGAGGGAAATCCCTTAGCCGGGTCACATCTAGCAATGTGTTTGTAATCTTTAACAGGTTTTGCTTTTAACCGAGCATACTCTAGAAGAGTATATTTCTTAGTGGGTCTGAAATCCCACAGTGGTTTTTCCCTATTTGGGTTTCCACGTTAAATCTGGTGTTATGGGGTTTATGATGTTTATATGCTTTTGAGTTTGCATGTTTAGCAGTTTTGGTTATATTATGGAAGTATATGTTACTGAGGTTGAATCTGATGTTTTTATGGAAGATTAAGCTTGTATGATTCACCCCCCCCTCTCATCTTGTTGGACTGTACTTACATTAAGTATCAGAACTATCAGTCAAGAGAGGTAACAACAAAACACCTTATGAATTATGGCATGGCAAGACTCCTAATGTAAGTTACTTTAAATTTTTTGGGAGTAAATGTTTCATTAAACGTGACGATTTCATTGGAAAGTTTGATGCAAAGTGTGATGAAGATATTTTTCTTGGTTACTCTACAAAGAGTAAGGCTTTCAAATGTTATAACAAGAGAACAAAAAGGATCATTAAGAGTGCAAATATCAAGGTAGATGAACTCTTTGAGAAATCTAATAAGACTAGGAGAACTGAACCTGAGAAAGATGAAGAAAAACTTGTGTTTATTGAACCGAAAGTACAAAAGAATGATAAGTAGGAAAATGCAGAAATAGGTTCTCAACCGGTAAATGAAGAGAACGATGAAGAAGATGAAGAAGAAGGCACAACATTGGAACTAGTAATACCAAGATATGTTAGATTGACTCATTCAGAAGAACAAATTATAGGAGATAAAAATGCTGGTGTACAAACAAGAAGGAAAATCAGAGAAAACTCATGTCTGATTTCTACTATTCAGCCTAAAACAGTAAGAGAGGCATTGAAGGATTATGATTGGATTAATGCTATGAATGATGAATTGGATCAGATAGAGAAGAACAAGACATGGACACTTGTTCCCAGGCTGGAAGACAAGAATGTGATTGGCACTAAATGGGTCTTTAGAAACAAGTTGAATGAAGAAGGAAAGGTTGTGAGGAATAAAGAAAGGTTGGTATGCAAAGGCTATGCACAAGAAGAAGGAGAAGATTATGGAGAAACCTTTGCACCGGTGGCAAGATTTGAAGGAGTAAGAATGTTACTTGCTTATGTTGCATTTAAAGGCTTTAAGGTCTACTAGATGGATATTATACCTGCTTTTCTTAATGGCATCCTTGAGGAAGAAGTGTACATAGAACAACCAGATGGATTTTCTTTGTCTGAGGATAAAGATATGGTTTACGAGTTACATAAGGAATTGTATGGATTGAAGCAGGCATCAAGAGCCTGGTTGGAAAGATTGCATGCACACTTGATCAAGATAGGATTTCAGCATACTAGTGAGGACAATAACATATATCTTAAGACTGATGGAGACAGAGTGTTGATAGTTGAAGTATTTGTAGATGATATAATTTTTGGAGGTGATGATGATTTATGTATGGCTTTTGTTGAGGAGATGAAGAAATAATTTAAGATGTCTCTTATTGGTGAGATTAAGTTATTCATTGGGTTGCAGGTCCAGTAGTTGGATGGTGGAACATTTATCTGTCAGAATAAGTATGTAAAGGAAGTGTTGAAGACATTTGGCATGGAGGATTGTAAACCGGTTGGTACTCCGATGGTGACAGGTTGTAAATTGTCTAAATATGACGATTCACCCTCTGTTGATGAAAAAGAATACAGGTCCATGATTGGTAAGTTGCATTATGTTGTTCACAGTAGGCCTGATATTGCACATGTTGTTGGTTTGGTTGCTAGATTTTAGAAGGATCCCAAGGAGACTCACTTGGTAGCGGTGAAAAGGATATTCCAGTACTTGAAAGGCACAATAGATTATGGCTTATGGTATCCTTATAAAAATGATTTTTCTTTGGAAGTGTTTACTGATGCAGATTGGGTAGGCAATGTTGATGACCGAAAAAGCACTACCGGTGGAGCTTTTCTTCTTGGGGGTAGATTGGTTGCTTGGACAAGTAAGAAGCAAGCATGCGTATCACAGTCAACAACAGAGGCAGAGTATGTTGCAACATCTATGAATTGCACACATGCAATCTGGATGAGATATGTGTTGGAAGGTTTTAAAATTGATATGTTTGAATTTGTAACTATTTATTGTGACAATACAGGTACAATTAATATTTCAAAAAATCTTGTGTTACATGCAAGGACAAAGCACATAAAATTGAAATATCACTTTCTAAGGGAGATAGTACATGAAAAACAAGTCAAAATGGTGTATGTGACAAGCAAAGAGTAGCTAGCAAACATTTTCACAAAACCATTGTCGAAGACTAACTTCAAGTACCTCAGAGGTAAACTAGGGGTTAGACCCCTACATAAGAAGAACTAGGATGCAAGAGATGCATCAATCCAATGGGCTTAATGAATAGTTTTTATGTGGATTGATGAAATGTTGGCTACTCCGCATGGGGAGAAACTTAGATGAGATTTGCAGAGATGTTGAAGACAACAATAACATATTTGATGACCTGTGATGCATATGCACCTTTGGCATTGCTCTCAAAGGGGGAGAATAAGAAATATGATTGGGGAGAATAAATATATTAGCCTATGGAGGAGAAGATGTGTAACAAAAAGGTGGAGAAGAAATGAAGACTTAGTTTCAGAACCAACGGAAGAGTGAAGTGCAACAGAGAAGTTCTAGAATTGAACAACGTGATTTTAGTTGAATATGTTGGTGTTTATGTTAGTGTTGCCATCAATGCCAAAGGGGGAGAATGTTGGCATGATTGGCATAACTGATGTAGATGAAGAATGATGATTGAACCAGTAAAGGACTGTTTGTGATGACATTGTGATGAAGAGATTGAGATTTCTTGATTGGATGACTTTGATTAGTTATTTGTGTTGTCATTGATGGCAATTGATGTTTACTATGTTGTATTTTGTCATATTAGTCTTTTTGGTCTACTGGAAAGACCTTACCGGTAAAGAAATAGGAAACTGTGAATTAGGACCCTAACCGGTAAATGTGGAAATGTTTTGATTAGATCTGGCGATTGGTGATGATTGAAGTGTTGCAGTTTGGAATGTGAGTTTGTGTCATTGTAATATGTATTTGATTGAAACCGCATCATGTTTTGGTTACTGGAAGTCATGTTTATGATTTTTGTTATATTTTTGCTAGGGTTTAAGGACCAACAAAGAATTCTCTTAACCAGTAATGATTTTGAGTTCGACGGTGGATCACATTATGTTTATAAGTTGGGGATGACGTGGCACAAACCGTGTGAAGTGTTTGAATGATGTTTTGGCATGTTTGAAGAGTGAATTTCTTGGGAATGTACGAAGTGCTTAGCGAAATGAGCTAAGGGTTTGAATGTGTATAAGATCGAGATGCAGTGATCATTCAACAGTTGTAATTGATTATAAAGATCCATATGATGATCAATGATGATCTGTAATGAGTTGGAAAAGATCTGTGATGATCTATGTTATAAGTCTTAGGGTTTTGTAACTGACTAGGTTGTAAAGATTATTTAGGTCAGTACAGTTGATGTTTGTTGTGTCGGTGGTTTTATGAGAAGAGTGTGAAACCGAACTAGAGTATGAGATCTGCTAGAGTGTAGTAGATTTGGAGCAAGAATTGGATCTAATCAAGCAAGCAGTTAAGTGATATACCTATATCATTCACTGTTGTTCTCTAACGATTGCAGCAGTCAAAATCCCTTAACCAGGTAGGTCGTAATAGGCCTTACATTGTAAATCCCTTAACCGGGTAACTCAACATCTGAGTGTTAAATCCTCTTGCGAGGTTGATCCTAATAGGTCAAAGCTCCTAATAGGGTTCATCATCTAAATCCCTTAATCGAGTGACTCCTAATAGGGTCAGGTCCTAACAGGGAATCTTTGTAAGCTTTTAACCAGGCTAGGCTCCTAACAGGGCGCATTCCAAAAGAGTGCACAATTTTTGTGGGTACCAATTCCCACCGTGGTTTTTCCCTCTTTGGGTTTCCACGTGAAAATCATGGTGTTCATATGGTGAATGTTTTTATATGCTGTTATGTTTTACTTTCAATTTATACATGTTGATGAACACTTTATGAGCAGTTCTGATAAATTGGGTTAACATTTGGATATTAGTGATTACGGTAATGGTAAATAGTTTATTACTGGTTTATGATTGATTTGATGAAGTTTTATAAGTTCAAGTTTTAAGTTTGAAATTGTTGTTAATACTAATTCATCCCCCCTCTCAATATTAACCCGATACTCTAAGATTAACACACATATGTATATGTACACACACACACACAAACATATTAAAGTATTCATTTCATTATGCCTATAATTTTAATATATATACATATATATGTATATGTATATATATGTACACACACACACACACATATATATATACACACACACACATATATGTCTACAATTTAAAGTATTTATTTCATTCTGCCTGTAATTTCTCTCTCTCTCTCTCTCTTTCTGTATATCTCTCTCTCTCTCTCTCTCTCTCTCTTTCTGTATCTCTCTCTCTCTCTATACATACATACATACATACATACATATACATACACATACACATATACACACAAACATACACATATATGTATACATGTGTATATGTATATATGTGTATGTGTATATGTATATGTATATGTACATGTATATGTATGCATATATACATACACATATACATATATACAAATACACACAGACATATATATATATATATACATAAATACATACATATATTTACATATATGTACATATATATGTATATATACATGCATTCCAAAAGAGTACACAATTTTTGTGGGTATCAATTCCCACCGTGGTTTTTCCCTATTTGGGTTTCCACATGAAAATCATAGTGTTCATATGGTGAATGTTTTTATATGCTGTTATGTTTTACTTTCAATTTATACATGTTGATGAACACTTTATGAGCAGTTCTGTTAAATTGGTTTAACATTTGGATATTAGTGATTACGGTAATGGTAAATAGTTTATTACTGGTTTATGATTGATTTGATGAAGTTTTATAAGTTCAAGTTTTAAGTTTGAAATTGTTGTTAATACTAATTCATCCCCCCTCTCAATATTAACCCAATACTCTAAGATTAACACACATATGTATATGTATATGTATATGTATATGTATATGTATATGTATATATATATATATATATATATATATATATATATATATATATATATGTACACAACGTACACACACACACACACATATTAAAGTATTCATTTCATTATGCCTGTAATTTTAATATATATACATATATATGTACACACACACACACGCACATATATACACACACACACTCATATATATGTCTACAATTTAAAGTATTTATTTCATTCTGCCTGTAATTTCTCTCTCTCTCTCTCTCTCTCTCTATATATATATATATATATACATACATACATACATACATACATATACATACACATACACATACAGATATACACATACACACATACACATATATGTATACATGTGTATATGTATATATGTGTATGTGTATATGTATATATATATGTATGTGTATATGTATGTATATATACATACACATATAAATATATACAAATACACACAGACATATATATATACATATATATATATATATACATAAATACATACATATATTTACATATATGTACATATATATGTATATATACATATATAAATACATATAGATACATATATATACATACATACACACAGACATATATATATACATATGTATGTATATACATACATACATATGTATGTATATACATACATACATATATACATATATACATATGTATATATATATGTATGTATGTATGTATATGTATACATACATACATACATACATACATATATGTATATATATCTATATATCTATATATGTATAGAAACATATACATACATACATACATACATACATACATACATACATACATGTGTGTGTGTGTGTGTGTGTGTGTGTGTGTGTGTTTGAAATTTAAAGTATTTATTTCATTTTGCTTGTAATTTCAATATATATATATATATATATATATATATCAGTTCAACGGTTACAATCATTTAAATTTGTCTGTGATTTTTGTTGTGTATATGTTTCAAAATAGCTGGCTAAAAATTTCAACGTCACAGACACTGTGATTTAATTTTGTATGTAATGTCCTAATAATTATTGCAGACATATATATATATATATATACATATAGATATATGTATATATGTATATGTGTGTGTGTGTGTGTGTATACACACACATATATATGTATGTATATATACATACACACACACACACATATACATATATGTATATATATGTATGTATATATGTATGTATATGTATATATATATATATATATAAATATACATATATGTGTGTGTGTGTGTGTGTGTGTGTGTACACATATACACACACATATATGTTTACATATATATAAATATAAATTGTAATGTCCCGCCAGGAAACCCCGAAGGGATTAAGCCAAAACACAAGAATAGAGTGCAATAGTTTTTTTTTAATTTTTAAAGATACACCACATTAAGATACAACAAGATATCAAAGATTCAGATTACATAGCGGAAGACATCAACTAACACCTAAAGAGTTTCCCAACGAGATTACTTAAATTTCACAATTCACTTAACTCACACAATTAATCTAATAAGCTGATTATCTTAATAACGAGATACTTCTTAATCAGGATAATTTCTTTCAGAAGATGGAAATATAAATCACAAGCAATGACTCATCCATTAAGATCTATTCATAATCTTCATTCAAGCTTTTCATTTAAAATTACAAGCCATACATCTAATATTCTAACACACTAGAATTTCATCATCAACATAAGAGATCTTTTCAAGCATACTCAATTTCCTTAACAACAACTGAATATATTCCATTACTCTAAGTTGCATTCTTTCATACTCCAATTTATTGCATTTAAAAGACGATTACATACATGCATCTACGATAAATCTCATCTAAACCACTTATGCATTTGATCAACATGGCATTCAAGAAAGACTGCAAATAAGCATTTAAAGTTAATTCCATTCATCCACTTATCCATTCTAACATAAGCTATTCATACATGATAAAGCTGAATAAGGGAAACATAAGAGAATACATCACATAACACCATAATGATCTCGGAGTTCACCCCTAAAGGGCTACATCTCCGGGTGTGCTCAACTACAAGACCCCTCTGATAATTAATAAAGTTAAGAATACAAGAGGTTACACCATTACAATCCGGCCATCAAGGCAAAATATAAACAATATACAAACGACTGCACCGATCAATAATACATAAACGATCCTTGAAAAGGAAAGGATCTAGCTGAACATAATCAAAGCTAAAACAAAGGTCCATTGGAGCATCCACAAACTGAGCCATCACCACCCAAGGTCTAACATGAAACCGATACTCACAAGGGCAGAGACAAACGGACGACCCACAAAGGTACTCCTAACAGGACAAAACGACAACACACTAGCGAACGTAGGGACAAGTGTCATCACACAACCTGGTACGGTTACCATGGCAAGTCTTCATAGGTCCCGACCCCATACACTGGGTTACCCTGGCAACCTAATCCAAGCCTCCGGCCCATCCAAGCCTCATGTGGACCCACACATCCTCTCGTGAAGACAAGGATGATGGTTTGCCATTTCAGGCCTTCCCACAGCATGTCGAGTCTATGTTAGCACTCATCCCATGTGTGAGGCACATTTATCTTACTTAGAGATTACATTCTAATCTATTGATAGGTTATCGCTTATTAGACTCACTTTCGACGGGTTACCTAGCAGCCACTTTGGGCGTGGCCCCCAATCGAAAGCCACTTTCCCATACGACACTAGACTAAACTCAGACGAACTCAAAAACCAAGGAATACACATGGTTAGATGAACGGAGTTCAAGAAGGGAGAAACAACCATCTGGTCAAACACGACTCAAAGATGTACACTTACAGACGGTACTCTAACTAGAGACCTGACCAACTAAGGTCAACCACGAATCATCATTCGACACCCACACAAGAGATATGACCAAATACGACACTACCACAAAACAACAGTCAACTCGGAACCGAGGACTGAAATAGGTACCCCAAGTCAAGCCATACAACAGGGTCCTACCAAACAAAGCAAAACTTGCCATTACATAAGCAAAAGCGAATACAGAAATTAAACTCGCAAAGGCAATAATCAGAAAAGACAATATTTTCTCCAATTGATTTAAGCATAACAGTTGATCCAATTCTCTGATTGATCTAAGTTTTCAAAAGCATTGACGAAAAATCACCGTTACCAGGTGAGTACAATACCACAATTTACAATAGTACCATTGACTATTTCTCAAACAAAGGGAAAAATACAAATTATCCATTCATTTTACTAAATGAGAATATCAGAAACTAACGATTTTTCCCAAATGGTACTTAATTAAATTTCCAAAAGCACATCATTTAAATTCAAATATCCAACGATAAAATATTTCACTTACTTCTCAATTACTCAAATGATATGTTCTTGAATAATATTTCACATCATCAATTAGTAATTACATCATATTTCAACAATTTTCCAATAACATAATATTCTAGTTCATTTTTAAACAATACTACCTCAATTAGCCAACTACCCTAATCAGCTAGAAGGTAAGATATAAATTCATTAATCCAAGATTAGTCCAAAATATGACCAATTAATATTCAATGGCGGAATTAACAATTCTAGAATTTAATTAGAAAAGGTGCACTAATCCTAAAATGGAATTGAATATTAATTAACGGTAAATTCCTTTATACCATTAATCAATATGAAATTAATCATTAAATAGAATTATGCCACCGTATTCATAATTAAAAACTTAATTAAAAATTAACATTAAACAATATTAAAATATTGTATGTATTTTTTTTTTGAATAATAAAAAAATACATTAAAAAAAAACATTTAAAAAAAACAACTAATTTAAAAACAACATTATAAAAAGGGGCGAAGGCGGGGCCCACCTCCCAACGAATGGCTGGGCGCCCAAACCCTAGCCGCAGGAAGCACCTGCGCGGCGGCGCCACTGTGGTGCCCGTAGGTCTCGCGGCGCCCTGCGGCCACCACAGTGAGCCCGCGGCCACTGTGAACGGAACAAGGCACGGGGGAGGGGCGGAGGAGGCGGGTGAAGCTCCGCTCCCTGCCCTCCGAACCCCAAACACAGGTTTATTTAAAAAAAAATGCACAGTTCGTTGATATATATATATATTTTAAAACACAGTTCGTTTTTTTTATAAAAACGGAATAACAATGAAATGATTCGAAATTTTATATTTCGATTTAACATACAAGAAATCCATTTTTCTATAATTAGAGATATGGGTTTAAACACTTTCTTTCAAAACAGCAAAACCCCATAATAATAAAAAACATAGTCTCATGAAGAGACTTACAATATAATTTCCAGAATGATAAGGTTTCCCAACCTCAACCCAATTTTTCAACAAAAACTCATATTGGGCCAAAATGAGCCATTTAAACACAACGATTCAGCTATGCTAGCAAGAACACCAGACAGAAGCATAGATCTAAACCCACGAATCCAAAATTAAATCTAAAATCCATTTAAGAAGATTGAGTTTTTAGCAACAAGCATTTTCATTCAACAACAGACTATTTTCATGGCAACAAGGAAGAACAGTTAAGGTAAATCCTACCTTCATACGCATTCTTGGAATAGCTGAAGGAGAGCCCAATCCTGCCCGATCCAGAAGAACTTCCTTCCTCCCAAAACCCCCAATTTCATCCCAAAATTTCTTTCCAACCAAAATTTTTTCAAAAATATCCATCCTCCAAAATTTCCCAAAAATTTAGGTTATAAGGAAGAGTTGACCAAAATTCCATATTTGGAATTAAAATTCTTATTTAAAATAATCTTCCCAAAAATAGTTCTTTTCTATCTATAACAACAAATTAAACTTCCCTTTCAATTCCAAATTGATTTCCTCATTTAATTCAATTTAACCTTTCTAATTTCAAAAGCCAACAGAATACAATTAAATCTATTGCAATTAAATACAAGACTTTCTTTTTTAACAGCATATATAAAATGCATTTAATATTCAAAATCAGTCATTTAATCGAACTTACTCCCAATTTAAAACGAGCAATCCAATATCAACGAAAATCGCATAACGAAATCCCGATTAATCTAGTCCATTAATCTTTAATGCACAAACACATATTTAATCAAAATAATTACTAGGGACTAATTAATCAATTTAACCATACACACCAAGCATGCAAATCGAGAAGGTCAACCAAACAGACGACTCGCAAACCCAAACAAAAAGGGATACCGACGACGACTATCGATGCTCACTTGAGCACAACTAAGGTCAACTAGGGTCTTACGACCACCTAATCCAACTCTAAGGATTAAAGAGGTACACTCAAACCTGCAAATCCAGGTGAAGACGAACCTCACACTCATGCAGTGTTGTACCTGAAATCTCCTGCAACCAAGAGTCATACATGCATACATATATAAAATTTAATGAAAGCGTTAGCCCGATATTAATACCACGAAATAGGTACACTAAACAACTTGCATACAACTAGTGTGAAAACCACATCAACAACTATGCGTTAAATCAAACATCTGACTATAATCATTATATTAAGATAAACTAACCAAGATTAAACCAAGATTAGAAATCAATTAGGGCAGGGGTACTAAATAAATATATGTATATATATGTATACATATACGTATGTGTATATGTATGTATGTATGTATGTATGTATATGTATACATATACGTATATGTATGTATATATATATGTGTGTGTGTGTGTGTGTGTGTGTGTGTGTGTGTGTGTGTGTGTGTGTGTGTGTGTGCGTGTGCGCGCACACATACATACATACATACATATGTGTGTGTATACACACACACACGCACACAGATATATATATATATATATATATATCCCCAATTTACACAGTGTATTTCATTACCTGTTTCCCTCCAATTGTAACAGTGAATT
The DNA here is from genome assembly GCF_030272615.1 of Cryptomeria japonica. Lineage (NCBI taxonomy): Eukaryota > Viridiplantae > Streptophyta > Pinopsida > Cupressales > Cupressaceae > Cryptomeria > Cryptomeria japonica. The sequence goes on along the minus strand of NC_081414.1, from coordinate 876,992,440 downwards.
TCATTAGTTGTTTTGGCCTAATTAGGTATTTGTTTTGTTGTCGCACCTTCTACAATTTTTCCATTACCTGTTATGCTCCAATTTTGCCAATGAATTTCATTACCTCTTTTGCCCTAATTAGGGACTCGTTTCCCTGTTGCACCTTCTACAGTTTAACAAAGGATATCGATTCTTTACACTAGGCTTTTATACATGCACACAAATTATAGACACATTTTCCCATAATTTACAAACTAAATTTCATTCTACAATTTACGAAGTGGATTTCTTTACCTGGTTTGTTGTAGTTAGGTACTCATTTTTGCTATGGCATGTTCTACAGTTTAACACAACATATTGCATCATTATAGTACACTTTTATACATACTCAAAAATTATAGACAAAATGTGTGACCATAAAACACACATATAGAATCTAATCGATTGGAGTACTTACAAAAGTTTTGCTTTTTGGACTTTCATGAATATTATATTCAATTCAATTTCAATATTATATAAACACCTCCATTTGCAACAAATTTTGCCATAGTGCCTAGATATTTATTTAATTGCATTTGATTTGTTTTCTTATGACCTTATGGGTAACTGCATTTCATATTATGCATTTATTCATTAGTTGATTAGCTAATAACTCAGATGCAACTAGCATAATATGTAGGTATTTCTCATCATTTTTAAATTAGGTTGCAAATTTCATCCATTCTTCGTCCAAATGTACAATTGGCCAATATGCACATTTCGACATACAAAGTCTCCACATGGTCTTTGATTTCCCCAATCAACGGAGGAAGGAGGAGAACCATTCGATGGGGATAGGGGTTCTACCGTTTGGAAAAGAAAACAAAAACCTTAATTTGACAATTCCTATGGTGTTGCGTTATGGACAATACCATGAAGTTGAATCACCCTTCCGTACACAATAATAATGCTTTGAATATTCTCCTCTTCTTATATATCCTTATTTTTTGTTAGGCTAGATGCACATGTGCCAACTTTTACATTAAACAAATCTTCTTCACTTTTGAGTTCCATTCATTCTAACTAACGCTTGTAAATAGTCTTATTCCTCCTTTTGTCAAAAAAATGCAATATAGGTTTGATTTTTACATTCAATGTCATTTGAATATTATTGTCGGATATGTTGTCTATATGTCAAATTCAATATAAAATACTCATTAGCATTACCGCATTGTTGTAATTGTTATCGACATAATGATTTTTCTTTAAATAAAAAAAAACTTAATTAACATTGTATTCCTTCATGCATGCAAGAAGAGAAACATCAGATGGCTACTTCCCCATGCAATACATGCTTACATAATTGTGCTACCAAACATGGGATCATACCATCCTTCTTCAAACTTATGATAGACATGAATTTAAAAACATTGGTGTAGTCTTATGTTTTGTTAATCTTTAACTTTTATGCATTTATTCATTTTCAGAGTCTTTGACATTTATGCAAGCAGAGAATCCCACCATTGTACGTGCCTGTCCTATCTGAATTATTCAACACATATATCACTTTGGAATAGTGAATGGGAAGTCGTTCTTTTAGCTCAACAAGATAGGGTCTTCTTTGACAAAGGGTGGGAATCATTTGTTATTGGTCATAAACTTGACTATGGTGATATACTTGTTTTTGCATATATTAAATGCTCTACCTTCAAAGTCATCATTTTCAATAGAAGTGGCTATGAGAAGAAATTGTCTGCTATTAGTGAACATGCCCATACACCATGACATTGTGCGTCATCTTCTCAACTCGCTACCGATTCACTTGATGTTGATGACTACACTAAAAGGCAAATTTAAAAAAGTGGCATCAAAAAACAGAGTTTAGAATATTCATCTCAATACCCTATTCAAAGTCAGTATCGTTTCTTGTTTTCAATGTTCATTACAGGGTAAAAGCACAAAACTGTGTTACATTTTAGGCCAACTTATTAGCACAAGAGAATTTAAGTAATTCTAACTAAAAAATATTTTTAGTCAAACATATGGTCTGTAGAGATTCATTATAGCTATCTTATATATGGGCCACAACTTTTCCAATTGGATTTGTCTACTAAATGTATATTTTATATCACTTTGGGTCTAATTACCAATTTATTTATTTCTGAAAAACTTGATGTTTCAACAACTCCTACTCTTATAAATATTTTTTTTGAAATGTTAAAATACCCTTTTATAGGTCTATAAGTGAATTTTTCAAAATATATATAATTTTATATTTTAATTAGGTTTTTATATTTTATATCTTA
>NC_081414.1:876880176-876985176 GCF_030272615.1 Cryptomeria japonica | reverse complement strand
AATGAGTCCAGGTCTAAGAGCTTGGAGAGCTTCAAGAAGTCATTCAACTTAACACCCTCCTTGAAAGCAACCCAAGTAGCCAAAGCCAGATACTGCTTGTCCTTATCTTGATTCTTTCCTTGTCCTTCCATATTGACATTCTCCACCATCTTCCCCTTGTTGTCACCTGCATCATCCTTTTAGTTCATCTCTTCCTTTTCACTCATTCTGGCTAGGGAAAAATATTCATACAACCACAATGTTAACCATCTCAGATCAATCAGGAATATCACATCAGCAACTGTCAGAAGGTTATAATCCACCGCCAATTTTTTTCAATCATAAAACCCAACTACCTAGATTCTAGAGCTTGCACCATTAGACTAAAGGATGCATCATAAACCTAGGCATCATGAACATGGAACTCTTCACTAAAGCTACAACTGAGAACAAGGTGTATTGCATTAAAAACTTCCTCCGACTTGATTTTGAAGAGGTGATGACACTGAGAGTCAAGAGATTCCTCCTTGCAAAGATACCACAATCTAATAGACATCATTCCACCCACAAAGAAAGCACCAACTCCAAGTCAATCCACATCAGGATACATTCCATCATATGCTACTCAGCTTTAAAGGATTCCACCATCAACAACAACCCACCACAACTTTCTCGTGAAGCACTTCAAACCTTAGACCACAGTCCACATTATACTGACTAGGCTCAATCTGAGACAAAAGGATAGAGTCCACAAGGAGAGAAAAACCACCACAATATTTGAAAATGTAATACTATAATGATAACATGGTATTTCAAATGCATAAGAGACAAGACATAGTGACTGCACAATTCTAAAAAGGGACCAATCCACAAGATTGGTCAAGAGTATAAGTCTCCATCATAGATTTTATTTGTTCAATTATCCTTGTCGAGTCATCATATGATAGTCCATTTCGTATCCATAAGCATTATAATAGCCAAATTTTCATTGAAAAGAATAGCTTCTAGATTTTTGCACCACCCTAACATTGACACACAACTTCCCAAATAAGTGCCACATGAACCAAAAAGGATAGAGATATTCCATCAAATGTTTTTGAAAGTTTGAATTAAAGGTTTAACAATATCCAATGTCGATATTATTTTGATTGGTGGTAATAATTTTGTCATCTTTTATTATTATTTCCAACTTAGGCCAGGAGAGAAAGTTCGTAATGTATCCCTTACCATCTGCCTCCACACCTAAATTTGCTATGTAATCAGTGGCTTTGTTCACCTCCCGCTAAACATGAGCAATTTTATTATCCCTGAATTTTGCTAGATTGTCTTTTATTTTTGGGATCCAGTAACTCAGTTTCTAGTTTGTTATTGATCCTTTAATGATAGCATTGATGGTTATCAACGAATCTCCATGTCGATTTCCTAAATCCCTTTGTTAATACACAACCATAAACCACAATCCAAGGCTTCCACTCCAACCCCATTATTAGTTATAGTTCCGATTGACTAATAGAGTAACCATGTACACTGCCCATCACTATCTCATATTATACATCCAATACTTGTAGACCCAGGGTACCCTTTAGATGCACCATCAAAATTTAGTTCAAATCTTTCTTGCTCTGATGCAGACCACTTAGCCTTGATGCAAACCACCTAGCCTCATGTCAGTTTGATAGATTTATGATTACGTTTCTTGATGGAGGCCTAAGTCTTGTCCATGCCTTTTGAATATATTCATCCCATTTCTTCACATAATCAATCCTCCTGCCACTAGCCTTTGCATTGTCAATTTATTCTATTTTTTTTTATCTTTTCTTACAATAGTGCCTTATCATTGAATATTTATTTGTTCCTTTCCTTCCATATTTGTCATAGGGTCATAGAAGAAGCAATTGTCCAAATGATCCCCCATAATGATCTTCTTCCTAGGGACAACCAACCCTTTATAAAACTAAGCAATATTTCATTCCTTACAATAGACCATCCCAACACTATGAGGTGAAAGGGCACCAAAGAAAGAGCTGGTTGAGAGACTCTTCTTCAATGAGGCAGAGGGAATATACATTGGGACCCTCAATCTCATAATTTTTTAGCCTATCCCCTATGAGAACCCTACCATGAAGAGTGATCCATAGGTGTCGGCCCTTGGGTACATACAACTCTACCAATAAAGCTGCTCAAGCCAATCCTTTTGTTTTGCTTACTTCCTTTGCACAATGTACCCCACCCTTGCAGTATAACTACCTGATTTGGTCTCACACAAAATCACCTTATCTTCTTCACCTAAACGTAACAATTTTTATTTTGTTGAGTAAATCATACAAAATGGGACCCACCCATTCAAGAATTTTGAAAGTAAAAATAGGCTTCCAAACCTTCACACTACAATCATCCTCAAACTCCTTCAACTACATATTCCCCATTGTCTCTTATGGCATCCTTGACCCATTCCTTATCTTTGAATGCATTAATAATTACATCTTTACCATTCTAGGAGGAGAGCCAAAATTTAGCATTCTTATTGTTACCTATCTTCCAAGAAAGGTGCTCAGTAATTAAGAATCTGCTTTCCCACAAGAATTTCCAAACGACAGAAACACAAGATGAATTGGCCAATGTTAAAATTTTGTTCAGATGTTCGTTGTCCAAGTATTTTTCTACATGATCTTGCACTAGGGTTTATCTGGATCTTTGAAGATTTTTCATGTTAACTTTGCCCCAAGGGCCAAGTTATGAATTTTCATATGTCTCAAACTAACACCACCATCTTCTTTGGAATAATAAGCAATCTCCCAATTAATCAAAGGAATATGCTTTTATTCTTTTTCTCATTCCCAAAGGAATTTTTTAATGACGATTTCTAGAGAGGAAATAACTCTTTTTGGTAGTTTAAAACATGACATAGCATAGTTGGGCAACACAAAGATCATTAATTTGATCATTAAGATCATTCCTGGTTGAGAAAGCCACATGTTTTTCTATGTTGCAATCTTTACATTGCATTTTTATGATCTCCTCCTAGTATGAAGATTGGAACCCCTGACAAATAGTGGAACTCCAAGGTATTTTGAGGGTAGGCTAGTAGTCACGAATTCCAAAATGCTTGCAATCCGTTTCTGGATCCCTTTCCTTGTATTAAAGAAAAACACAACCGATTTTTATTTATTGACCACCTACCCAAAGACTTGTGCGTATGTCGATAGTGCAACTCTTATGACTTCTACCTCCTTGGTAGAGGCCTCACCAAATAAGATAGTGTCATCAACAAATTGTGAGTGAGTGATGGGATCCAAACTATTTTCAATGGGTATGTTGGAGCCCAAAACCACAGATTGGAAAACTTAAGGGTTTGCCAAATCCTCAACTAATCCAACTAGCCTTGGCCAACGAATAGGGATGGTCGAAGACCAAATCCCTCTGCACTTAAGGCTCCACTGAACCTAGGTGGGTATACCTCTTCCTTTCAAGCACAAAAAGATTATTTAAAGTGGATTTAAGCCTTTTAGCAAATTACAAAATTGACAAATTGTTGTTCTGCAATTATGCTTTATTATGTGCTTTAAGTGAATGCCTTTGAAAAGAAATGAAAATGATTATGATAATATATTAAGAATAAGAATGCTTTCAGGACTTAAAATAAATATGCAAATATCAGTTCATATAGAATTTGAGAAGAATGTTTCTCTATCAAGGACCTGAAATGCATGGCCAGCCAGGATAACAGACTAGTGCCTCTATCCAGGGATATTTGTGACACTTTGTGGACAAAAATTCTTATCAACTCCTGAGACAATATTAATCATCAACTATGAAGGTTTTAGTATGTGTTACATGACAATTAAAAACCCAATCTCACATTTAATGTAACAACATGTGATGGCACATCATAGCAAATCAAATGACAGATCTATCAAGAGGACAAAGATAACTCATCAACACTAAAGTATGCACAATATTTAGAAAAAGAAACAATGAACCTTCATATATTAATCCTTAGGAGATGATTGCATACATAAGCTACACTTGAAAATACTCCATTATAGTCTGTTTGCACAAAAAAAATACTTATTCTTCCTATAGACTTCCCTAATACATATAACTTGCAGTCCTTCGAGGCAGTATGTTTTTTCTGAATCCTAGATGCCTTTACATACAAAATGACTCCTTATAAATACAAATGCTAAGAGATACGAATGAAAGGACACACCCTTTCACTATCCTAAATAACTAACTAAACAACAACTAAACAACCTAACTAAAACATCAATTGCATTATAAACACAAAACTAAACAATGACTTAAGATTTTTGATCCAGCCGCTATCCACACTTCTGAATGTGGCGTAAATAACCTGCGTCTTTGTAAGTTGTAGCATTGAATATTGCATCCTTGGCTAAGTTCTCTATCATGTAAAAGTTCTCCAACTGATCGGCCGTGTCATTCATATCAAGAATATTTGTTTTGGCAATGGCTTGGGCTGCACTAAGCAAAGACTTACACTTAGAAAGCCATATGGTCTTGTCCTTGATTACACCTGCATCATCTACCAAATTGGGAACCCCATGCTGAACAATTTGCTGTCACTCGTCAAATTCAGATTTCAATTCCTTTGTAAATTCATCATGTGTGACAAGAAAACCCTGAACCTTCTTCTTTACCTTTTCCCTAGTCGATGCATCTTGTAACAACAGGTTGAGTCTATTTGAATTCTGGTATTAGACACCATATTGCCCATGTTCCTCTGATATAAATCCCAGAATTCATTCAATGCCTTCTCCATGGTATCATATCTTTTACTCATCAATACACAAGCAGTATCAACCCTGATGCTCTTCATCTGCCTCTTCAACTTATTGTGCTCATAAGCTAATTTTTCAAATATCTTCTTCCAGTGACCTCCTGAATCAGTAATTTGAGGGATCAAATGCCCACTCCTCTTAAGGGTTTCTTCATACAAGGCCTTATATTTATTTTTCTCTGCTATCTCGTGCTTCATCTGAGCCTTATTGAATTTTGAGATATTAATACCTATGTCAGCAGTGACCATAGGATCTACCTTCTCAACTTTCAGGGTCATCATGTGACCAAAAGCTTTATCCACTTCTATGATTTTTGGCCTTTTATTTGGGGGGTACAATGCCCATAACAACATTGCTTGTTCATCTGAATCATATCTCGATCCAATGAGTATATCATTAACCCCTTGGACATTCAACTTGAAGTCCTTATTGTCTGAATGTAATAAACTGTCAAAAATAAAAGATGCACTCAAATCCAATCTTGGGAAAAGAATAATGCCTGCCTCCACTAGCAATTGTCTTCCTCTCTGAGGGGTTATTGTCTCTATTTCTGCATCAATGTTAGCCTTAAGCTTCTGCAATATTGCCTCCTCATACTCTGGTGTGATATTTGGCATTGCTTCCCTCAACTTCTTCCCTTTGAAGTGGTATAAGAAATATTTAAACTCTTTAGACTTGATGAATTGATCATTTGAAACAAATGAAAGGTGCTCTATCATTCTTTCATGTGTTTCAACATTTAGCGCAATGAGGAGCTTATCCTATGCTTCTGGTTCCTTCTCTTTCTCAGGTGCACGGAGCTTGGAAACTACTTTGTTCTCACCTGAATCACTTTGAGCTGGGTCTCCCTCCATGTATTCTAGTCTTTGTCTTCTCTCCTCCAGTTTCTTCTCCAAGGTCTCCATAACTCTGTAAGCTCCTCCACTTCCTTATTTTTACACATGTCTTCAAACTCATCCTCCTGATGAAAGTAATATCCCAACTCTTGTCTCTTCCTGCTTCTGTGGATGTCGCCCTCAGGATCATAATGCGTTCTAGATTTGTGCTGGAATAGGTTGTATTCATCCACCAGCTTCCTGTTAATAGCCTCATATGCTCTGGTAGATAAAATTTTAAAATCTAGGAAATGAAGTGTGCCAGGGAGGAAGGCTTGTTTGTGTGCATCTCCAAAATGTTTGGCATTGGAGACACTTAATTGCCTTACAATTTCCAAAAAATCAATCCTGTTCGGTGCAGGCTTCGGTAGCACATAGGGGTAACCTTCAAATCCATAGCACCGAACAAAAGTCAAATTTTGGCATGAGTACCAATCACTCCAATTGTGATTAACCTTTGGATTTTTGTGCTCGTGAGGCCTAAGAAACTTCTTTACTTCCTCAGAAAATGATCCCTACAGAGGCTCACCAAAAAGCAAGAAAATTGGTTTAACAAAGAATTCTTGAAATTTGAGGTAATGAGAATTTACATATCTGTAATCCCAGAGAGAAACCCATAACAGCATTGGTTGATCCTGTCCATTCTTCCCAACTATTTTTACATTCAAACCTTCTGGCCATAACCCTCTAAATCTCCCATAAAATAAAATAATATGCATTAACAGCAAATAGTGCTTGAAGTGCTTGTCTGGATTTTCTTTCAGGTTCAGGAAACCTTCATGAACTCTATCCACCAGGTATGAAGCAAAATAAAAAGCTATAGGATCATGTCTTTGAATATCTGCCGCTAACACCAACAGTCCTATGTTTGCTACATCAGGAACTTGAACTCCTCCAACCCGACCACATGCCATATATGTATATTGTAAATATTTCTTGAAAATAGTCATATCATAAGGAGGATCGTCTTCCTCTGTTAGCCTCCCCTTCTCTGCCTTGTGAATAGCGAGGTTCCAACCCTGGTATGTAGTATCCATTTTTCTATATTCTTCTTCGAAATCACAAAAGATAAGGGCACCTTCGCCTCCAGATCTATTGCAAAAACCTCCTGAATTGTGGCTACTGCAAAGTGAACTAAAGCAGTCTCGTCGGGAAATAAAATGCATTTCTTGTTTGTATCGTAATGTCTTACCAGGAGCTTCAACAAATAAATATTTACAAAGACATTAGGTACCATGAGTTTACCTATTTCGGTACTCCACAGGTTTGAAATTGGCATGAGCTCATCCCTGTAGAAGCAATGAAAAATAAATAACTCGTGCCCTTGCACGGTTGTGAATACATCTCCAATCGCTCTGTATCTGTCTCCCAACTAGTCGCGAATAGGAAAATTCACCTTAGCTCTACGTGACTTGGCTCCTGGAGAGCCCATCTGATCTATCATGTCTTTATTTAATTTTCTTCGATCCTCATTGACTTCACCCTTTGATTTTTTTGTCGTGGTACCAGATATTTCAACAACCTTCCTCTTCCCTTTTGAGCTTGACCCTTCCATCTTTGCAAATTCCTTTACTCTATGCTCAGCAGCTCAGAATATCTCTCAATAATGAACACCTGATAACTTCCTGCAATAAATTTGTGCGAAATGTTGTTATGCAACACTAGCTATATATCCCAAGGAGTCCAATCTTGTACTTAATTACGACCATCTTGATGGATCTACTTTGTGTGGCAACGAACCTACTCAATGGATGCATTTAATGGAAGCCATTTTGTCAGTTTTTCACATCAAGACCTCCAACGACTAATTGGTGAGACTTTTCTCGATGATTCAATTATTTGGTGCCGTTATGACTTTACCGTTTCTTACCTTCTGATGGGCATAATCTATCCTGACTGACTTATCGGGTCTCGGGATAGCAATTTTTCTCCTATTCCGATGGTTCACTTTATCCTGATGGATATTCCTTCAGTTTCGACTTTGATTTTTGTTTTCACGCTCCATTAGCATAACTCTCCCCGATGCATTTGCCTTCAATTTTATTTTACTTAACCCATCGGGTATCAGCATAATTTATTTTATGTCCCTCCAATGCCCCGATGATCTCAATATAACAATCTGCATTTAGACTAGGACCCCCACGTTATCGACATAACTCACCCTGAAGAAATCCTTGCAACTCACCATCTGCCTTAACAGTCCTATTGGGATTCAAAATAGCATAAAAGTTCTTCTTCCGATGTCCCGATGAGTCCTCACTTAATGTTTACTTTATCGATATAATTTACATTGATATCCCCGTAGGCACTTTTATCTTCATCGGGGATTGGAATAGCCTTTTTCTATTCCTCCCAAAGTCCCGATGAGTCTCTGATGCACTTTTATGCTTTATACCTCCGAGTCTGTTTTATACATATAGGTAATACCGATAGTTTCACCTTTTGATTCTCCATGTCATTTGGGATCGACCTAACTATTTTTGCACTATCCCGATATGGTCTTTTTCTCTGATGGACCCGCATTCCCTTCAGTCATCGGGTATCTGGATAAAAATTTTTTGTTATTTTTGATAAGCCAATATATGCCGATAGAAAATACCCACCTTCTACCTCATCGGAACAAGCTATCCCGATGGTATGATTTTCCAAGAGCGTGCACCATGTTGAATATTACTTAAGTGCCTTAATGAATCTGCCTTCTGATTTATCGGTGTATGTCATGCCGATAATCCTTCTTTTTCTTGCCAATGTTGTTTCATTGAGATTACTTATGCCAATAATTAAAATTTTACACTTTTGAACAAACGAGCCATCCACCTTAAATATCAGTGATCCCAACTATCCCACAGGGTCTGATTCATACTAGGAAACCATCTTAGTATATACCGTAATGACTTCTCTATTGATTAAATGCTTCCATACTGGGTTCCTTGTGCAGTCTATACTTAGTGCATGCCCTTAGTGTGCCTAATTGATACCTTGACATTCCTGAAACAACTGAACCTTAGAGAACTTTACTCTTGCTAATAAGGTTCCTGCACATGCAAACTAGTAATAAATACTCATATGATAAAAGAAAAAGCCTCCATATAGCACAAAATATTTTGTAAAAATATGTGCTAATAGTGGCTCTTTTTGGGGATGTATGGTCTATTTAAGGACATAGCAAGATCCTAGTTATCTATTGAAAGCAGACCAAAAATGAAAATTGAAAAATGAAAGCAAAAAGAAAATTGAACTATTATGATACAAAAATACTTCCTGCTCATCAAGAGAAAAAATGCTTAAGGTATTGAGCATGAACGAGGAACTCTTGCACCTGACCATCAGTATCCTTCAATTAATAAGAGTTTTCTCCACCTTTTTCTGAAATGATAAAAGGTCCTAGCCAAAGCGCATCGAACTTGCCATGCTTCCCTTTATCCTAATCTTTGGCAATCCATTTTAACGCCCATTCCCCTTCTTCAAATGACCTATCACATGCTTTCCTATCATGTAAAGCCTTTACCATTTGCTATCTTTGCAGGTTTCTTTCCTAAGCTTCTCTTCTACATTCATCCAACTCAGCCAACACCATCAATCTGTCTCCCATAAAGTTCACTTCTTCTGAAAAATTCTTTCACAACAAATTCATAGACTGGGAGAAGATTATTCAAGGGTAATCATGCTTCTTTTCCATATACAAGCTCATATGGAGCGAATCATGTGGACTTCTTAATTGTCACTCTGTCAGCCCATACTGCTAATGTCAATTTCGAATCCCAAGCTCTTTTATTATTACCCAACATCCTTTTGATAATTTTCAACAAGTTTTTATTGCTGGATTCTGCCTGTCTATTTTCTTGGGCAAGATAAGGTGATGAATATGACAAAGTGATGCCATAATTTTCACAGAAATCAAAAAATTCATTTGATCTGAAATACATCCCATTATCTACCACAATCTTCTGAGGTACCCCAAATCTAGTCAAAATGTTTTCCAAAAGAAACTTTATCACAACTTTGCTGGTAGCTTGTTTTGTGGAAATGACTTCAACCGACTTAGTAAAATAATCAGTAGCCACCAAAATCCATTTATGCCCACCACTAGATTTGTTTGCTATCTCACCTATGAAGTCAATACCCCACATCTGGAATGGCTCCTCTGTATGCATGGGTATGAGAGGAATGGCTCCATTACACTTAAGCTTCCCTGAAATTTTTTGACAAGCCTCACATTTCTTGATATAAGTATGGCAATCCTTGAAAAATTGAGGCCAATAATAACTGGTATTAAGAATTTTATGAGTAGTGGTCTTAGCTGAGAAGTGACCTCCACATACACCTTCATGTAAATCTTTTAAAACAACAGACGCTTGACACTCATCTAGACATAATAGAAGAACACCATCTCTATTTGTCTAGTATAGGTCTCCATTAAGTAATACATACCTATATGTTTGAAGCTTTAAAGTTCTCTTTTGACTATCATTTAAGCTATCCGGACATTTCATGTATTTCAGGTAATATACAATATTTGCATACCAAGGACACCTCTCAATGCTAATTTGTACATCCTCCAACTCTACTTGATTTACTTGTGTTGCTTCAAGATTGGATTCTGCCATCAACTTCGCCAGACCTTGACCTCTTACCAATTTTGTGATTTGTAGATCAATATTGAATTCTTGGATCTAGTTTATCCATCTGCATCTTCTTCCAGTAGTTTCTGATTGTCTGAAGATGTCTTTAACAACAACATTTGGTACATAGGCAATAACAGTGGCACCGACTAGATAGGGTCTAAAAGATTTCACAACTTTCACAAGAGCATAAGCCTGTTTTTCATTCAAATCATAATTCAATTCTGATGCTTGCAATGTTTTGCTAAAAAACGCCACTGGTTGTTCATGACCCTCATCATTTTTTTGTAACATGACAGCAGCAATAGTCGGGAATGAGGCAAATGAAAATACTTGAAAAGGTTTAGAGAAATCATGTGATTTTAAAACAGGGGTTTCCTTGATGGCTCTTTTGATATTTACAAAGGCTTCAAGAGATTCATTAGTCCATTTTATTTCAGCACCCTTTTTCAACATTTTAGCAATAGGCTTTATGATTTTAGAGAAATTTGAAACAAACCTTCTTACAAAGTTGATTTGATCAAAGAAAGATTGGTTTGCTTTAACAGTTTTTGGGATTTGAATTTTATCAATAGCAGCAATCCTTTCTGGATCAATTCTAACTCCATCTTTTGAGACAATATGACCTAACAATTTTCCTTCAGTAACCCCAAAATGACATTTTTTAGGATTCAAAGATATGCCATATTCTAGTGCTCTAATAAAAATCTTTCCTAGATCATCACAATGATTTTCTGCCTTTTTAGAATAAGCAACCATATCATCCTGATATACTACCAAGCTACAATCAATCATACCCTCAAAGGCCAAGTCCATAGCCCTCTGGAATGTAGCTCCTGCATTTGTCAGTCCAAAAGGCATCTTAGCATAAACATAGGTACCCTAAGGTGCAGTGAAAGCAGTTTTGAACTTTTCTGCCTCCCTAACTTTGACTTGATTATAGCCTGAGAAGCCATCCATCATAGATAACAATTCATTCCCTGTGACTTTCTGCAACAGAGCTTCCATGTTAGGCAAAGCATATTTATCTTTCAAAGATGAAACATTTAGATTTCTGAAATCTACACATAACCTAATATCACCACTTTTCTTTCTTATTGATACTAAATTCGATACCCATGTTGAGTTCCTTATAGGCTCAATAATCCCTGCATTTCTCATTTTCATTAACTCCTCCTTCATCTTAGGAGCCAAGGTAGGGTTTATAGGCCTTTTCTTTTGTCTAAAAGGCTTCGCATTAGGCTTCAAAGGTATCTCATGCTGGAACAAATCTTCCCTTTATGCTTTAAGGTCATCATATGACCAAGCAAAAACGTGCCTATACTTCCTCAGCAGATTAATCAATTCTATTCTGATTTTTGGTGTGAGCTTCTTTCCAATATATACTTCTCTTGGGTTGCTTTCACTTCCCAAGTTTACCTTTTCAAATTCCTCACATCCTCCTGAATTAGGCCTGAAATTCATTACATCTTTATCATCAAACATTCTTTCAAGCTCTGTCAATCCTTTTGGGATTTTATTAGTTTTTAGCTGCAATACTTCTTGCCCAAGTACAGTTGCTTTGTCATCCTTGTCCTCCACAAGTCCATTCCAATCAATTTGTTGGTGCTCATACTAATCTTCAGAAAATAAGAATCTTAGTAAATCCCTGTCATCATCAAAGACTTGCCAACTTTTTACATTATCAGGCACTGACGATCTGGTCTTGATTTCCACTTGGGTAATGTCATCCAAAGGGATGTCTTTGTGCTTGATAGCCAAGTTAGCCATGAATTCTGCCCAAATATTATTTGATCTTTTAGTCCAATTGATGGAGAAAGCGTTGAATAATTCAATGCAATCCCAAACTTCATTCCTGCAGTTTCTTAATTTTTCATTTTTTGCAACAAATTTGCCTCTAACTTGTGAAATGGCTAATTCCGAATCACCATAAACCATTAGTAATTTAATACCATGTTTATTTGCTAGTTTAAGTCCTAATAAGAGGGCCTCATATTCGACAACATTATTAGTACATTCAAAAGTTAACAAGAAAGAGTATTTGGATTTTTTTCCATTAGGTGAAATGAGTACAACTCTTGTTCCATTTCCTTCCTTACTGCAGGCACCATCAAAGTATAATTTCCAAATTAAGTTTTCATTTTGTTTAACTATTTGTGTAACTTTATTGATCTCTAAAGGTTTAGAAATACTTACTTGAAAGTTGTCCATATCAGAATGGCAAAAGCAAGTTGCTTCATCAAGAGCAACCTCTTCTCTATTTATCCTCACGGCTGTCCCTTCTACTGGAATAGTAGCATATGATAGATCGAGCTGAATGTGACCACCCACCAAATTTGACCATTGCCTAGACAACAATATTTCATAGTTTGCAGGAACTTGTACAACTGTGATATTTGTCTTATATGTGGTAGCCAGGCAAGCTGGAAACCCGAACTCTACATCTTTCATAATACCCACCACAAGTACAGACCTATTGTCCATGGCATAATACTTACCATAAGGTGTGTCAACATGCATCCTGAGCTCTCTCCTAACATCTTCAGGCATGATGTTCATTGCTGCCCCTGAATCTATCATACAGTTCTTGACCATTTTATTGTTAATTAACAATGTCAAATAGAATGGATCAACTTGTGTGAGGTTTTTTGTGATAGACATGCCTAAGTAAATCACTGGAGGATCTTCTTTCAAACTAGAAGCATATTTGTTTGTATCACCAATATTTGATATGATTTTCAAGGTCTCATCCTTATATTCTGGAAATTTCATCACTTCAAGCAAGGGCATAGAAACTTTTACTTGAGACAACGCTTAAGACATAAAAGTTCCACAGTTTGAAGAAGGCTTACTGATCTGTTTTTTCTCCACCTGTTTGACCAATTTTGGCATTTCAATTTGTTTAGTCTTTTTCGGTTATGTCCCTCTCTTGGTACTCGCATCCTTTCCCTTGGCTGCATTGTTATTGGTTCCACCAGATTTTGTGACCTTGGCAAAAATACCTGCTGGCTTGCCCTGCTCATTATTTACATTCCTATTTCTCAGCTGGTAATTACTTTTCACTTGTTCCACAGCTGCAATAGTGAAAACTTTCTTCTCCTCTTCAGTCAAATTTCTCAAAGAAGGCACTACTTCCTCCTGAAACAATTTTCTCAAGGCAGGGATATCTTCATCATCATTAGAAAAAACCTATTGTATACTATATTGCGAATTCTCTCTTCTTTGGTGCACATCAAAATTTTCTTCTTCTTCAAATAAATCCTCATTCCTTCCCCAATATGGATAAGATGAAAGGGCATTCATAGTTGGTTCATAATCCTCATTTTTATATTCCTCATCTATCAAGCCCTGGGCAATCATGCACTATTCTGTAGCATGAGGTGGATTACATACATCACACCATGGATACTCATCTACAAAGTTTGTGGCTTTCTTTAATGGGTCAGGAGTTTCTTTGTGTGTACTTGGTTTTACTAGTTTTCCATCTTTCCAATTTGTGTTATATGGCATGTCATGCAACCTCGACCTATTGTAATTTATTTGCTTATTGTTCATGTATGGTGGCCTTTCATTATGATTTTTCTTACCCTTTAAGTCCTTAAGCATGTCCATGATCTGAGTAAGATCATCTTTCTTGGGAATCCTGGAGTTATACAGCTTTGGATCATCTCTCTTAGCAACCTTCCCAACCACCTTCCTATTATTTTCAATAGTAGCAGCTGTCTTGAATGCTTGCTATAAAGTGTCAGGTCTATGAGACAAAATCTCATAATGAGTTTTGCTGTCAAAAGCACTCAAATAGAAGTTAATAAAAAATGAATCAACTAGTCTAACATCTTTGGGTATTCTATTTAATACTTTATTAAATCTTTTATTTTGATTCTTCCTTATGCTTGTTAATTCATGGGATGCAAATGAAGGATCATTGTGATCTCCAAATTCTTCCAAGAACAGCGTTACAAATTCCTGCCAGCTGGAAATACATCTATCAGGAAGTCTTCTATACCATTCCCCTTCATCCTCTGTCAAAGATTGAACAAACAACTTTGTGAATATATCTTCATGAGGAATCTCAAATTCTTCGATGATTTTTTTTACATTAATTACATGCTGCTCTGCTGAATCAACTCCATTTCCTAAGAATTTGGGGTTTGCTAATCTCAAATCATTAGTAATCTAATTTGGGTAACCAACGATGCCAATGAAATCCAATTGTCTTTATCTTTCAATGATTAAGGGTTGTCTGCCAACATGATGGTTGCTTTGATTGTTCATAATTCCTCTATTGAATCCACCATTGTTGCCATAGTTTCCGTTGTTACCATTGTTTCCACTACCATTATTATTGCCATTATGATTATGATTATTAATGTTCCTACCTCCTCCATTTCCACTTCCATATTTACCATTGTTACCTCTATTATGTCCATTATTTTGATTGCTGCCATATCCATTATTTCCTACATGGTTGCCCCTATTTGTGTTAATCCAGTTCACATCATTTCCCCCATCTTCACTCCTTCTTCCATCCTCCTACCTCTCTTCACTTTGATCCCTATTCACATCCCTCCATCTTCTATTTTTATTTACCAACGGGTTATCATAAGTTACAAAACATTGGTCCATTCCTCTCATATGAGAGGGACTATATTTTGGAACTACTTGTCTACTTGTTTGACCTCTCTCTTCTCCTGCCTTGTTTGTCTTGGGGCTTGAAATATTATTTCTCTCTATTCTAAGTTTCTGTAACACCCAATTTGGTTGCCTTTTAAGTGCCCTCACCATCTTGGCATCATCGACATTCATATCAACTATCTTAAGATTAAGTTCATCCCATTGTTTTGCTTCATGTTCCTCAGCAGTCATGATCTCATCATGGCTATGTCTATTATCCTTTGAATTTATTTTATAAAAAGGATTTTCCTCTCTATTCTCAGATTTGCCAGCAGATGAAGAATCTTCCCCCCTACTAGGAAATCTCTTATATCCTTCAAATGCCATGTTTGATTTTTCCCTTTGTTTCTTTTCTTGGGACTCAACTGAACAAGATCTTCTTGTCCTTTGTGCAGAGACCTCCTCCCCTGCATAAATCTTAATGATAAATTTCTAGGAGTTACTTTTATTTTCTCAACATACCAATTATTATTCATGTGTTACATGTAGTGTCGCCACCTCTTAAGAGGAACAATATCTTTTACTAATCTTTCGGGCTCCCTGCTCCAGCAGAGTCTGAAGTGAAACAACCATAAATTTTAAATACTTCTTATCATAATTCCCCAGCAGAGTCGCCAATCTGTTGGTGTGAGAAACCACAGATTGGAAAAATTAAGGGTTTGCCAAATCCTCAACTAATCCAACTAACCTTGGCCAACAAATAGGGATGGTCAAAGACCAAATCCCTCTGCACTTAAGGCTCCACTAAACCTAGGTGGGTATACCTCTTCCTCTCAAGCACAAAGAGATTATTTAAAGTAGATCTAAGCCTTTTAGAAAATTACAAAATTGGCAAATTGTTGTTCTGCAATTATGTTTTATTATGTGCTTTAAGTGAATGCCTTTGAAAATAACTGAAAATGATTATGATAATATATTAAGAATAAGAATGCTTTTGGGACTTAAAAGAAATATGCAAAGATCAGTTCATAGAATTCGGGAAGAATGTTTCCCTATCAAGGACCTTAAATGCATGGCCAACCAAGACCTTAAAAGATAAATAATAGACCAGTGCGTCTATCCAGGGATATTTATGACACTTTGTGGACAAAAAATCTTATCAACTCCTGAGACAATATTAATCATCAACTATGAAGGTTTCAATATGTGTTACACAACAATGAAAATCCCAATCTCACATTTAATGTAACAACATGTGATGGCACATCATAGCAAATCAAATGACAGATTTATCAAGAGGACAAAGATAACTCATCAACACTAAAGTATGCACAATATTTAGAAAAAGAAACAATGAACCTTTATATATTAATCCTTAGGAGATGATTGCATACATAAGTTGCACTTGAAAATACTCCATTATAGTCTGCTTGCACAAAAAAGATACTTCTTCTTCCTATAGACTTCCCTAATACATATAACTTGTAGTCCTTCCAGGAAGTAAGTTTTTTTTCTGAATCCTAGATGCCTTTACATACAAAATAACTCATTATAAATACACATTCTAAGAGATACGAATGAAAGGACACACCCTTTCATTATCCTAAACAACTAACTAAACAACAATTAAACAGCCTAACTAAAACATCAATTGCACTATAAACACAAAACTAAACAATGACTTAAGATTTTTGATCCAACTGTTGTCCGTATTTCTGAATGTGTCACAAATAGCCTACATCTTTATAAGTTGTAGTGTTGAATATTGCATCCTTGGTTGCGTTCTCTATCACGTAAAAGTTCTCCAATTGATCGACCATGTCATTCATATCAAGAATATCCATTTTGGCAATGGCTTGGGATGTACTAAGCAAAGACTTACACTCAGAAAGCCATATGGTCTTGTCCTTGATTACACCTACATCATCTACCAAACTGGGAACCCCATGCTGAACAATTTGCTGGCACTCGTCAAATTCAGATTTCAATTCCTTCATAAATTCATCATGTGTGACAAGCAAACCCTGAACCTTCTTCTTTACCTTTTCCCTAGTCGATGCATCTTGTAACAACAGGTTGAGTCTATCTCGAATTCTGGTATTAGACACCATATTGTCCATGTTTCTCTGATATAAATCACAAAATTCGTTCAATGCCTTCTACATGTTATCATATCTTTTACTCATCAATACACAAGCAGTATCAACCCTAATGCTCTTCATCTCCCTCTTCAACTTATTATGCTCATAAGCTAATTTTTCAAGTTTCTTCTTCCAGTGGCTTCCTGAATCAGTAATTTGAGGGATCGGATGCCCACTCCTCTTAAGGGTTTCTTCATACAAGGCCTTATATTTATTTTTCTCTGCTATCTCATGCTTCATCTAAGCCTTATTGAATTTTGAGATATTAATACCTATGTTAGCAGTGACCATAGGATCTACCTCCCCAACTTTCAGGGTCATCATGTGACCAAAAGCTTTATCCACATCTATGATTTTTGGCCTCTTATTTGGGGGGTACAATGCCCATAACAACATTGCTTGTTCATGCGGATCATATCTCAATCCAATGAATATATCATTAACACCTTGGACATTCAACTTGAAGTCCTTATTGTTTGAATGTAATAAACTGTCAAAAATAAATGATGCACTCAAATCCCATCCTGCGAAAAGAATAATACCTGCCTCCACTAGCAACTGCCTTCCTCTTTGAGGGTTCATTGTCTCCGTTTCTGCATCAATGTTAGCCTTAAGCTTCTACAACATTGCCTCCTCATTCTCTCGTATGATATTTGGCATTGCTTCCCTCAACTTCTTCCCTTTTAAGTGGTATAATAAAGATTTAAAGTCTTTAGACTTGATGAATTGATCATCTGAAACAAATGAAAGGTTCTCTGTCATTCTTTCATCTATTTTTGCATTTAGCGCAACAAGGAGCTTATCATGTGCTTCTAGTTCCTTCTCTTTCTCAGGTGCACAGAGCTTGGAAACTACTTCGTTCTCACCTGAATCACTTTGAGTTGGGTCTCCCTCCATGTTTTCTAGTCTCCGTCTTCTCTCCTCCAGTTTCTTCTCCAAGGTCTCCATAACCTCTCTAAGCTCCTCCACTTCCTTATTTTTACACGTCTTCAAACTCATCCTCATGATGAAAGTAATCTCCCAACTCTTGTCTATTCCTGCTTGAGTGGATGTGGCCCTTAGGATCATAATGCGTTCTAGATGTGTGCTGGAAGAGGTTGTATTCATCCACCAGATTCATGTCAATAGCCTCATATGCTTTGGTAGATAAAATTTTAAAATCTAGGAAATGAAGTGTGCCAGGGAGGAAGGCTTGCTTGTGTGCCTCTCCGAAATGTTTGGCATTGGAGACACTTAATTGCCTTACAATTTCGAAAAAAGAAATCATGTCCGGTGCAGGTTTCAGTAGCACATAGGGGTAACCTTCAAATCCATAGCACCGAAAAAAGTGAAATTGTGGCATGAGTACTAATCACCCCAATTGTGATTAACCTTCGGATTTTTTTGCTCGTGAGGCCTAAGAAACTTCTTTACATCCTCAGAAAATGATCCTTGTAGAGGCTCACAAAAAATCAAGAAAATTGGTTTAACAAAAAATTCTTCAAATTTGAGGTAATGAGAATTTACATATCTGTAATCCTAGAGAGAGACCCATAACTGCATTGATTGATCCTGTCCATTCTTCCCAACTATTTTTACATTCAAACCTTCTGGCCATAACCCTCTAAATCTCCCATAAAATAAACTAATATGCATTAACAACGAATAGTGCTTGAAGTGCTTGTCTAGATTTTCTTCAGGTTAAGGAAACCTTCATGAAGTCTATCCACCAAGTATGAAGCAAAATCAAAAGCTCTAGGCTCATGTCTTTGAACAGCTGTTGCTAACACCAGTGGTCCTATGTTCACTACATTAGGAACTTCAACTCCTCCAACTCGACCACATGCCATATATGTATAATTTAAATATTTCTTGAAAATAGTCATATCATAAGGATGATCGTCTTCCTCTGTTAGCCTCCCCTTCTCTACCTTGAGAATAGCGAGGTTCCAATCTTGGTATGTAGTATTCATTTTTTTGTATTCTTCTTCCAAATCCACAAAAGATAAGGGCACCTTCGCCTCCAGATCTATTGCAAAAACCTCCTGAATTGTGGCTACTGTAAAGTGAACTAAAGCAGTCTCGTCAGGCAACAAAATGCATCGCTTGTTTGTATCATAATGTCTTACCAGGAGCTTCAACAAATCAATATTTACAAAGACATTAGGTTCCACGAGTTTACCTATACTAGTACTCCACGGGTTTGAAATTGGCATGGGCTCATCCTTGCGGAAGTAATGAAAAAGAAACAACTCGTGCCCTCACACTATTGTGAATACATCTCCAATCTCTCTGTATCTGTCTCCCAACTGGTTGCGAATAGGAAAATTCACCTTAGCTCTACGTGACTTGGCTTCTGGAGAGCCCATCTGATCTATCATGTCTTGATTTAATTTTCTTCAAGCCTCACTAACTTCACCCTTCGATGTTTTTGTCGTGGTACTGGATATTTCAACAACCTTCCGCTTCTCTTTTGAGCTTGACCCTTCCATCTCTGCAAATTCCTTTACTCTATGCTCAGCGGCTCAGAATATCTCTCAATAATGAACATCTGATTACTTTCTGCAATAACTTTGTGCGAAATGTTGTTATGCAACACTAGCTATATATCCCAAGGAGTCCACTCTTGTAATTAATTACTACCATTTTGATGGATATGCTTCATGTGGCAACGAACCTACTCAATGGATGCATTTAATGGAAGCCATTTTGTCAGTTTTTTACATCAAGACCTCCAACGGCTAATTGGCGAGACTTTTCTTGATGATTCAATTGTTTGGCACCGTTTGTTATGACTTTGCCACTTCTTACCTTTTGATCGACATAATCTATCCCGACCGACTTATCGGGTCTCGGGATAGCAATTTTTCTCCTATCCCGATGGTTCACTTTATCCCGATGGATACTCCTTCAGTTTCGGCTTTGCTTTTTGTTTTCACGCTCCATCGACATAACTCTCCTCGATGCATTCACCTTCATTTTTCTTATACTTAACCCATCGGGTATCAGTATATATCATTTTATGTTCCTCCGATGCCCCGATGATCTCAATATACCAATCCACATTTAGACTAGGACCCCCGCGTTATCGACATAACTCACCTCGAAGAAATCCTTGCAACCCACCATCCGCCTTAACAATCCTACTGGGATTCAACATAGCATAAAAGTTCTTCTTCCGATGTCCTGATGAGTCCTCACTCAATGTTTACTTTATCGGTATAATTTACACCGATATCCCCGCAGGCGCTTTTATCTTCATCGGGGGTCGGAATAGCCTTTTTCTGTTCCTCCCGAAGTCTCGATGAGTCTCCGATGCACTTTTATGCTTTATACCTCCAAGTCTGTTTTATCGGTATAGGTAATACCGATAGTTCCGCATTCCAATTCTCCATGTCATCGGGGATTGGCCTAACTATTTTTGCACTATCCCAATATGGTCTTTTTCTCTGATGGACCCGCCTTCAGTTCCCTTTAGTCGTTGGGTATCGGGATAGAGTTTTTTCGTTATTTTTGATAAGTCGATATATGCTGATAGAAAATACCCACCTTCTACCTAATAGGAACAGGCTATCCCGATGGTATGATTTTCGAAGAGTGCACACCATGTTGAATATTACTTAAGTGCCTTAATGAATCTGCCCTCTGATTTATCGATGTATGTCATGCCGATAATCCTTCTTTTGGTTGCCAATGTTGTTTCATCGGGATTACTTATGTCGATAATTGAAATTTTATACTTTTGAACAAATGAGCCATCCACCTTAAATATCAGTGATCCCAACTATCCCATAGGGTCTGATTCATACTAGAAAACCATTTTAGATTATATCGTAATGACTTCTCTGCTGATTAAATGCTTCCATAGGGGGTTCCTTGTGCAGTCTATACTTAGTGCATGCCCTTAGTGTGCCCAAGTGATACCTTGACATTCCTGAAACAACTGATACTTAGAGAACTTTACTCCTGCTAATAAGGTTCCTGCACATGCAAACTAGCAATAAATAGTCATATTATAAAACAAAAAGCCTCTATATAGCACAAAATATTTTGTAAAAATATGTGCTAACAGGGTATACCTCTCCATATCCTTCGACATCTTAACTTCCTAATATGCCTTCCGAGAGACTCCATCGTGAGGACAAGTAGGAAAGGTGAAATTGGATCACCTTGTTGTAGTCCATTCATTGCCTTGAAAAATCCGCATAGTGAGTGATTTGACAATACCAAAAAGCTCACAGTGGAAATACATGCTTTGATAATTTTGATCCAATTGCAATCAAACCCAAACCTTTCTAATATGGAAATTAAAAGTTGCCAACTGACCTTGTCATAGGCCTTATTAATATCCAATTTTAGCACCATAACTTTCAATTTATGAGATGTGATTGAATGATAGTCTCTAATGCAAGGATAATGCTATCTGCAATCTTCCTTCACAGTGAAACCGTTTTGTTCCTCTAATATCAACGTTTTCCAAAAAAAAATTCAATATGTTAGCTAGCACTTTAGAGATTATCTTATATATGGTATTACATAATGAAATTGATCAGTAATCATTCATTGTCTTGCAATCATCCTTTTTTGGAATTAACTCAATCACTCTGATGTTGAGTTATTTCACAAATTTCTTGCTTCTTTAACATCCTTTACCAATTTGTGTATGTCTCGCCCCATAAAGCCCCAACATGACTAGTAAAAGTTTGTCCGAAATCCATCTGAGCCAAGAGTTATCTTAGGGGGCAATTGAAATGTTGTCATCTTGATCTCCTCTAGAGAGAATGAATCCAAAAAACATTTTGTTTTCTTCCTTGACAACAATAGTAGAGATAAGTAGGAGATATTTTCCACAACAAGTCAAATTATGATATTGCTATCAGGATTCAACTGTGTAATTTTTGAGTCAAACTCATTGACCCATAATTGATGAGTAATGGTTCACAAAAACCCATCTTTCATGAGAATGAATGGTACACTTAGCACTCATTGGATGTAGATGATGCTCAAAGAGGTGAAGGATTGGTCCTTCCTGAGAGGCCACCCATCCTAGTACTACTCCAACTTGAGCGCGCTTAACCATGGAGTTTCCTCGAAGGTTAAACCCACTCAGCTTGACACCCCATTTGCAAAACCTTCAGCAAGTGTTGTGCCTTATGAACCATTCATTATAGAGCTCGTTAAGCTCATCAAGTGATAAGTAGGAGATATTTTCCATGACAAGTCAAATTATGGTATTGTTATTCGGATTCAACTATATAGTTTTTGAGTCAAACTCATTGACCCATGATTCATAAGTAGTGGTGCACAAGAACCCATCTCTCTATTGGCATTTTTAGTTTGTTGGCATTTTGCATATAGATTGCATTAATGATATGTTGTCATTGATGTCAATTGAACCGATAATGGTATTCATGTTATTGTTGATATTGTTGTTTTTTATATTGGCTAGTAACCGGTAGGAAGAGCTTTGTGAAAGATGTTGTAAACCGGTATGTTAAGTTTGTGAGTTGAACTAGTAAACCGGTGTAAAGGGTTAAACCTTTCTATGCAATGTAACTGGTAAACCCTATCAATTGTTAAACCCTAACCAATCAAGTTTTTTGGTTTATTATTTGATGAGCGGTAATGATGGAGACACATGTGATCATTGTATGAGGATAAGTTTAGATTGTTTTGGCGCGTTTGTTTGTTGTCTAGGGAAGGAGCAAAGTGAATTGCATCTAATGTATAGCACGTGATGAGTTATAAAGTCCGATGAAGCGGTGATCATGGAGCGGTTGGAATTTTCCTAAAGAATGTGAAGAGATTGTTATGATTTCTAATGGTCAAGATTGTACCGACTTGATTGTAATCTCGATGATGAGAATTAGGTTTTGGTTGTGTTACCGACCTAATCGATTTGTATTTAAGGTCGATGAAGTTGTTTGTAAAATTTGTTGGCAAGATTGGCAGAAACCTATTGAGTGTGTAGTTGCCTAACCAGTGAATGGATCTACACTTTGAGTAAAGGCAGATTGAAGCTTAAAAGGATCTGATCAAGCAAATGTAGTGCTATTTAGACAGATCAAGAAAACCTGTTGTTTTCTAACAATTACAGCAGAAGTGAAATCCCTTAACCGGGTAAGCTCTAACAAGCTTGGTTACATATTAAATCCTCCGACAAGGTGGTCCATTAGCTTGGATTCTTAAATCCTCCAATGAGGTTACTCCTAACAGGATATTGTGCTTTTCATCAAGGCATATTTGTAAATCCCTTAACCGGGTGATTCCTAACCAGAATTAGTTATTAACGGGACTTATTGTAAATTGGGTTTTCCACGTATAAACATTTGTGTCAAGTGGTGAATGTTTTTCTGGTTATGATCTTATTTGTTGATTTGATTAACTTCTGATAAGGCATGATAACTAGAAGCATTGAGAGATGAATATGTTGAGATATGATTAAGAATTGTTGATGTTTACAAGATTGGAGTTGTTTACTGTTAAGTTGTCATAACAGTCAAACCGGTTGATGTCAAGTATTCTTATGAATATTGATCTTGACTGTGATATTTTTACTTTGTATGATTGAATTTGAGTTTGGGAACTTTGTATCAATTTTTTAGTATACTGATTCACCCCCCCTCTCAATATTCTACCGGATACTTATTCTTTCATCATACCATCAATTGGTATCATAGCATCTCAAGTCCTCCTTAATCTAAAAGCCTAACAACTTGAGGAAAAGATCTTGTAGATCATGATGAAGAAAGAAGGTCTGAAGTTCAACAAAGATAACTATACAATATGGAGCGACATAATGAAGATTTACATTAAGAGTCTTGGTAGTCAGTATTGGGATCATATAGAAACTAAGTTTATTACACCTACTGCAACCCTGACTGATGATCAGAAGAAAGAACAACAAGAAAATCACCAAGCATTAGAGGCTATTATCAGTTCCCTGTCTGATACTGAATATGTAGATGTTCATGGTCTTGAAACTGCATATGAAGTATGGAAAAAACTTGAAGAGATTTATAGCGGTGATGAACATATTAAGATTTCTAAAGAGGAGAGTCTCAGAGGAAAGTTTGATGACATGAGAATGTCTGAAGGTGAGAATATCCAACAGTATGGTCAAAGGATCAAAGAGATAGTTGGTGAAATAAAGAGTGTGGGAGGGAAAGTGGAAGATTCTATAGTGATCAGTAAGGTACTAAGAACCTTACTACCGGTCTATGCTATCCGAGTTGCAGCTATTCAGGAGTTGAAATCCATTGACAAGACAAAGGTATCTCTCTATTATTGGCAAACTTACTGCTTTTGAATTAAATGGCTATGATGGTAGTGTACAGAAATCAGAATTTGCATTTAGAGCTTCTGTCTCTAACCTATTTGTGAGAAAAAGTAGAGATATCGGCCATAGCTATGAATCTAGATCTAGCAGAGATGTTGATGATGAAGACAACTTAGTGGAACTTCAAGCATTGTTGGCAAAACAACTGCCTAGAGGCACTGGTAAATATAGAGGTAAGCTACCTTTAAAATGTTTTGCATGCAACAAGATTGGCCATATAACAACTAATTGCCCTAATGGTGAAAATGAATACAAGAGAGACAAATTTAAGAAGTATAAGGGTAAAGGCAAGAGAGATTGTCTTGTAGTTATTGATAGTGGTATTATTGATGAAGAATATGATGATGATGCTAGTGAAGATATTGTGTTTGTAGCTATTAAGGAAGAAATATCAGATCAGAAGGCACTAGTATCCAAGATGGATAACTCTGATGATTGGATAATTGATAGTGGTTGTTCACATCACAATGGTGATCGAAGCAAATTTATTTTCCTAAAGGAACTTGATGGTGGTGGTGTCAGATTTGGCAATGACTCACCATGTATGGTTAAAGGTAAGGGATTTATTTCTCTTAATGGGAAGAGTAGTGCTGACGATGTCTATTGGGTTGAAGGCCTAAAGCACAATCTTTTGAGTGTGACACAACTTAATGACAAAGGATACCCACTGGAGTTTAGAAATGGTATGTGCAAAATCTTTGACAACAAAGGTGAATTGATTGCAACCAGGAAACAGACCAGAGGTAATCTATTTCATCTTAATCCTAAAGTTAGCAACTATTTGATTGCAAAGATAGATGATAGCTGGCTTTGGCATAGGAGATTTTGTCATATAAAATTTGACAATATTGTTAAAGTAAGCAAGTCTAAGATAGTAAGAGGTTTGCCTCAGCTAGACAAACCGGTTAATGCTCTTTGTAAAAAATGTCAGTTAGGAAAGATGGCTTCTTCAACTTTCAAGAGCAAGTCCTTCTCAACAGAGAACTTGTTAGATTTGGTTCATACAGATCTATGTGGACCAATAAGAACAAGAAGCATTCAAGGTGACATATATTTCATGATCTTCACTGATGATTGTTCAAGGATGATGTGGGTCACATTCTTGAAGGATAAGAATGAAGCTTTTTGTAAATTCAAGGCATTCAGGGCCTTAGCTGAGAAAGAGAGTGGCAAAAAGATAAAATGTCCGAGAACAAATCAAGGCGGCAAATTTACTTCTAAGGAATTCACTAAGTACTGTGATGAGAATGGTATCAAGCGGCAACTTTTTGCACCAAGGGCACCACAGCAAAATGGTATAGCAAAGAGAAACAACCGATCAATGGTTGAAGCTACTAGGACTATGTTGATACAAGGAGGTGTAGCGAAAACATTTTGGAAAGAAGCTGTAAGTATAACTGTCTACACAATGAACCAAGTTTTGGTGAAAAGAGGTAAGGACAAGACCCTTTATGAATACTAGTATGGGAAATCACCTGATGTTAGCTATTTTAAGATATTTGGAAGCAAATGTTTCATTAAAAGAGATGATTACATAAGCAAGTTTGAAGCTAAGAGTGATGAAGGCATATTTATTGGCTATTTCACCAAGAGTAAGGCCTATAATGTTTCAACAACCGGACATAGAGAATTGTTGAGAGTGTTCATGTTCGTGTAGATGAATGTCCTGAAGTTTCAAAAGGAACCATTTCTGAGAAAAAGGATGAAGATCCTTGCATTTTGCTTTTGGAACTTGAAACTGTTAAATCATAAATTGATAAATCAAATCTTGATGTACTTGATCAACTGGAACAAATAAATTCAGAAGAAGATGATAATGAAGAAATTGAACCTGAAGAGAGTGATCATGTTATTCCTAGGTATGTGAGATTGAATCCCAGTCCTGAACAAATTATTGGGGATAAGGATGCTAGAGTACTAACTAGAAGGAGAATAAGAGAGAACTCTTGCACGATCTCCACCTTTGAACCTAGAAGTGCTAAGGAGGCATTTGGTGATGATCATTGGGTTAAAGCTATGGAGGAGGAATTGGATCAAATTGAGAAGAACAACACTTGGACCCTGGTACTCTGACCAGTAAACAAGAATGTTATAGGTACTAAATGGGTGTTCAAAAACAAGTTAAATGAAGATGGTGTTGTAGTTCGCAACAAGGCAAGATTAGTCTGCAAAGGTTATGCACAAGAAGAAGGAGAAGATTATGGAGAAACTTTTGCACCAGTAGCAAGACTGGAAGGTGTCAGAACTTTACTTGCATTTGCAGCTCATAAGAAGTTCAAGGTATACCAGATGGATGTTAAGTCTGCATTTTTGAATGGGATATTGGAAGAAGAGGTTTATATAGAGCAGCCTAATGATTATGCATTGACAGATAAGGAAGACATGGTATGCAAATTGCACAAAGCTTTGTATGGATTAAAGTAGGCACCCAAAGCATGGTATGAACGACTTCATACACATCTGATGAAGATAGGCTTTGCTAGAACCAGTGATGACAACAACATTTATCTCAAGTCTGAAGGAGATGAAATACTGGTTAGTGAAGTATTTGTTGATGACATTATATTTGGAGGTAATGATGACATGAGCAATAGTTTTGCAGATGAAATAAAGAATGAGTTTGAGATGTCATTAGTAGGGGAAATGAAAAATTTCATAGGCTTGTAGATACAACAAATGAAGAATGGTATTTTCATTACTCAATCTAAGTATGTGAAAGAGATTTTGAAGACTTTTGGTATGAGTGACTGTAAACCAGTTGGAACCCCAATGGTTACAAGTTGTAAGTTGTCCAAGGGAGATGCATCTAAGTCTGTAGATGAAAAAGAATACAAGTCAATGATTGACAAATTACACTATGTTGTTCACAGTCGACTGGATATTGCCCATGCAATTGGTATTGTCTCTAGATTTCAAAAGAATCCAAAGGAAGCACATTTGATGGCAACCAAGAGAATTTTTAGATATCTAAAAGGTACTGTTGACTATGGGTTATGGTATCCATATGGTGGAAATTTTGATTTGAAGGCATACACAGATGCTGATTGGGCAGGAAATATTGATGACCGAAAGAGTACTACCGGTGGAGCATTCTTTCTAGGAGGAAGGCTAGTTTCATGGAGTAGTAAAAAGCAGAGTTGTACTTCATGATCTACTGCTGAAGCTGAGTATGTAGCAACTTATATGAATTGCACACAAGTTATTTGGATGAGACACATTTTGGAAGGTTTTAAGATGAAAATCTCAGAACCAATAAAGATTTTGTGTGATAATACAAGTGCAATAAACATTTCTAAAAATCTTGCTTTGCATGCAAGGACTAAGCACATTGAGTATCACTTCTTGAGGGAAAAAGTTCAAAGTAAAGATGTTATCTTGGAGCATGTTTCTACCAAAGAGCAACTTGCAGATATCTTTACCAAACCTCTTCCTAAGACCACTTTTGAGTATCTTAGAAGTCAATTGCGGGTTGTCCCTCTTCGCGAAGTTAGTTGAGCATGATGCTAATTGCATAATTCCCTGAATTACTTGTAGAATCTTACATGGATTGATGAAGAAGTGGATGTATTCCACAGGGGGAGCATCAAGTTGCAATATGTTGTTGATGCACGGTGAGAGCAGAATTACCTATTTTTACTTTCACTTTGGCATTGTTGTCAAAGGGGGAGAAGAATTATGTGATTGAGGAGAACAATTATGTGTCTGATTAGGTGAACCAGCGGCAGGCTGAAGACAGACAAAGCAAGGTGAATACTTGGTAATGTAAACCAGGATTCCTATTCACCAATCTCAACAACAATTAGAGGCATTGATATTTGTATTGCCATCAATGCCAAAGGGGGAGATTGTTAGCATTTTGCATATAGATTACATTAATGATATGTTGTCATTGATGTCAATTGAACCGGTAATGGTATTCATGTTATTGTTGATATTGTTGTATTTGATATTGGCTAGTAACTGGTATGAAGAGCTTTTTGGAAGATGTTGTAAACCAGTATGTTAAGTTTGTGAGTTGAACCGGTAAACCGGTGTAAAGGGTCAAACCTTTCTATGCAATGTAACTGGTAAACCCTATCAGTTGTTAAACCCTAATCGATCAAGTTTTTTGGTTTATTATCTGATGAGCGGTAATGATGGAGACACATGTGATCATTGTATGAGGATAAGTTTAGATTGTTTTGGCATGTTTGTTTGTTGTCTAGGGAAGGAGCAAAGTGGATTGCATCTAATGCATGGTGCGTGATGAGTTACAAAGTCCGATGAAGCGGTGATCATGGAGCGGTTGGAATTTTCTTGAAGAATGTTAAGAGTTTGTTATGATTTCTAACGATCAAGATTGTACCGAATTTTTTGTAATCTCGATGACAAGAATTAGGTTTTTGTTGTGTTATTGACCAAATTGATTTGTATTTAAGGTCGATGATGTTGTTTGTAAAATTTGTTGGCAAGATTGGCAAAAACCTGTTGAGTGTGTAGTTGCCTAACTGGTGAATGGATCTGTACTTTGAGTAAAGGCAGATTGAAGCTTAAAAGGATTTGATCAAGCCAATGTAGTGCTATTCAAACAAATCAAGAAAACCTATTATTTTCTAACAATTACAATAGAAGTGAAATACCTTAACTAGGTAAGCTCTAAAAAGATTGGTTACTTATTAAATCCTCTAACAAGGTGGTCCATTAACTTTGATTCTTAAATCCTGCAACGACGTTACTCCGAACAAGGTATTGTGCTTTTCATCAAGGCATATTTGTAAATCCCTTAACCGGGTGATTCCTCACCAGAATCAGTTCTTAACAGGACTTATTGCAAAGCTTTAATAGGCTTGGCTCCTAACGGGGCGAACTTCAGAAGAGTTCAGGTAGCTATCCTTGTGAGTCACATCTCACTGTGGTTTTTACCTATTTGGGTTTTCCACGTATAAACATTTGTGTCAAGTGGTGAATGTTTTTGTGGTTATGATCTTATTTGTTGATTTGATTAACTTCTGATAAGGCATGATAACTAGAAGCATTGAGAGATGAATATGTTGAGATATGATGAAGCATTGTTGATGTTTACAAGATTGGAGTTGTTTACTATTAAGTTGTCATAACAGTCAAACCGATTGATGTCAAGTATTCTTATGAATATTGATATTGACTATGATATGTTTACTTTGTGTGATTGAATTTGAGTTTGGGAACTTTGTATCAATTTTTCAGTATACTGATTCACCCCCCCTCTCAGTATTCTACCGGATACTTATTATTTCATCATACCATCACTCTCATGAGAATGAATCATACACTTAGTACTCATTGAATCTAGGTGATGCTCATAGAGGTGAATCATCGGTCCTTCCCACGAGGTCACCCATCCCAGTACTACTCCAACTTGAGCACGCTTAACCATGATGTTTCTTCCAAGGTTAAACCCACTTAGTTTGCAACCCCATTTGCAAAACCTTCAGCAAGTGTTGTGCCTTGTGAACCATTCATTATAGAGCCCCTTAAGCTCATTAAGTGATAAGTAGGAGATATTTTCCATAACAAGTCAAATTATGATATTGCTATCAAGATTCAATTGTGTAGTTTTTGAGTAAAACTCATTGACCCATGATTCATGAGTAGTGGTTCACAAGAACCCATATCTCATCAGAATGAATTGTACACTTAGCACTCATTGCATCTAGGTGATGCTCACAGAGATGAAGCATTGGTCCTTCTCGGGAGGTCACCCATCCCAGTACTACTCCAACTTGAGTGAACTTAACCATGGAGTTTCCTCCAAGGTTAAACCCGCTCAGCTTGGGACCCCATTTGCAAAACCTTCAACAAGTGTTGTGCCTTATGAACCATTCATTATAGAGCTTGTTAAGCTCATCAAGTGATAAGTAGGAGATATTTTCCACAACAAGTTAAAATATTTCACAATAAAGTTGGAGTAGTACTGGGATGGGTGACCTCTCGGGAAGGACCAATGCTTCACCTCTATGAGCATCATCTAGATGCAATGAGTGCTAAGTGTACCATTCATTCTCACTAGAGATGGGTTCTTGTGAACCACTACTCATGAATTATGGTTCAATGAGTTTGACTCAAAAACTACACAGTTGAATCCTAATAGCAATATCATAATTTGACTTGCTGTGGAAAATATCTCCTACTTATCACTTGATGAGCTTAAGGGGCTCTTTAATGAATGGTTCTTAAGGAACAACACTTGCTAAAGGTTTTGCATTGCAAGCTGAGGAAGTTTAACCTTGGAGGAAACTTTGTGGTTAAGCGTGCTCAAGTTGGAGTAGTACTGGGATGAGTGACCTCCCAGGAAGGACCAATGCTTCACCTCTATAAGCATCACCTAGATGCAATGAGTGTTAAGTGTACCATTCATTCTCATGAGAGATGGGTTCTTGTGAAACACTACTCATGAATCATGGGTCAATGAGTTTGAATCAAAAACTACATAGTTGAATCCTAATAACAATATCATAATTTGACTTGCTGTGGAAACTATCTCGCACTTATCACTTGATGAGCTTAAGGGGTTATATATTGAATGGTTCATAAAGCACAACACTTGCTCAAGGTTTTGCAAATGGGTTGCAAGCTGATTGGGTTTAACCTTGGAGGAAACTCCATGGTTAAGCGCACTCAGGTTGGAGTAGTATTGGGATGGGTGACCTCTCCGGAAGGGCCAATGCTTCACCTTTGTGAGCATCACCTAGATGCAATGAGTGCTAAGTGTACCATTCATTTTCATGCGAGATGGGTTCTTGTGAACCATTACTCATGAATCGTGGGTCAATGAGTTTGATTCAAAAACTATACATTTGAATCCCGATAGCAATACCATAATAGTAGGGATTTTATCCAATAATACATGTCCAACGTTTATAGGTTGCCCCTCATTTCCCAAAAGAGATTGAAAAAACTAAACTGTGAGCGCACCGATCTTATTTCTATCATTATAATAGCTCCCATTTTCCACCCATGTTTCCTCAATTCTATTAGCAACTCTACGTCTCTTGACCAAGGCATGAAAGAATTTGGCGTTGGAATCCCCCTCTTTTATCTACTTTTCTCTCGCCTTGTCTCTCCAAAAAAATTCTTCCCTTGCCAGTAGCTTGGATAATCTTATTTTTAATTATTTTTCTTTCAAATATTCTTCTTTATGCCTCTAATGACTTTCTCATTGAGGATAGCCAGTTTTGCCTCTACTTCTTCTTTCTCAATAAATATATTCTTGAAGACTTCCTTATTCAAAATTAGCAATTTATTTTTTACGAAGCAAAAACTCACTGTTCCATTAAAAGTATTACTTTCATTCCATCATTCTTCTAAATGTTATTAAAGACTACTCTCTCCACCACATGCTTTCAAATTTGAAGTATCCATGGCTAAGTTTAGGGTTATTGCCAAACTCTTGTTGCACTGAGAAGTGATCAAATACAAATATTGGTAGTATTGAAGATGAAAATGATACATCCTCATTTAGCTAGAATGGCCCCAAAAAGAAACGATCCAATCTATCAGAGATATTTGTGAAGCCAAGTCGTCAATTGGTCCATGTGTAACTATCATTCTTAAGAATGTTGTCAGTTGCCTTGATATCTTCTATAAAACTTCCAAATTCTAGCATAACCCTATTTATTTTGGTTTGGTCATTGATTTTCTACTTAAGATCCAATTTTGGATTGAAGTCCCCTTCGACAATGAATCTACCATTATTAATATCGTTGATCTTGATTCTTAATCCTTCCTAAAGAGAGAGTTTTTCCTTAGTCCATTTGGGACCATAGACATTGAACAGTTGAAAAGTCATATTTGCATTCTTGCAATATACCTCATACTATGCCCATCCTTTATTCAAATCCAAACCACTTACCTTGCTTGTGTTCGGGTTCTAAAGAATACTAAGGCCTCCAACATATCCAATCACATCCAGGAAATGTCTTTGGTGGATTTGTGTGAATGTTGTCATTGATGTCAAACCCGATAATTCGGTTAGGACCGGATGTGGCATAAGTAGTTTTGGTATTGCAGGTTGAGCAACAATGGAAGATAGGTATGTATATGATCTACTGGAGTCATTTTCGGAAGACCCTATTCTCCAGAATCTTGTGTTTTTCTTATCATGGTTTGTATCCAATTTCGATATTAGCTGTGTGAGTTTTGGTATTAGTTATATCAATCATATCCGTTATATCTATTGCTATTCGAATAATTATATTGTATCATGTTCTGAAATTTGTGGTCTGTATCTTGGAGTTCGATAGTTGTTGTGCTTGGAGTTTGTGCTTATGGATCCGAGTCTTTGGGTCCAATAGACCCTTATTTTATTCCGGTAATCGAGAAATACGTTTTGGTAAATGAAGTATGTGAAGGAAGTTTGTAGAAGATTGGTGAAGGCCGACTTGTTCATCCTATTTTTTGGTCGAGGCATGATTTTGATAATGTGTTGATCCGAGCAATGCATTATTGGGTAAATTATTTGTGTTTGGCCGACATATTATCTTGTTATATGTGCT
This sequence comes from Cryptomeria japonica, assembly GCF_030272615.1. Classification (NCBI taxonomy): domain Eukaryota; kingdom Viridiplantae; phylum Streptophyta; class Pinopsida; order Cupressales; family Cupressaceae; genus Cryptomeria; species Cryptomeria japonica. The sequence continues at coordinate 876,952,312 of NC_081414.1, read as the reverse complement.
TATTGGTTTATATAAGAAGATGTGAGAACGTGGGAAAGTAATATACATAGTGTAATAATTGAAGAAGATTAGTGCGTATGTAATGAGAGAGAGAGAGTGTGTGGTATTCAACAAAGTATGCTTGTGATGTGTAGCAGAATATGAAGTGTGCAAGTGACATGGTTAGTGTGCAAGTACTATACACTGTGAGCAATGTATGAACGAAGGTGGGTGAAGAAGAGTCAAAGTGTGGACAGTGTTGCAGTAATCCTTTACCTGATTTGCTACAAGTAGTTGGTTTAGCAAAGTAGTGCAGTAATCCTTTACTGGACTTTTTGCAGGCAATTATGGACAATGATGTAGTGATCCCGTATTGGATTTGATCAAGTTTTGTGAGGTGACATATGAGCTTATCTTGGAACTGACTTCATGCATTTGGAGATGCAACTTTCCTCAGTTCATTTATATCTATTGTAGCGAGCATTTTGGCAATGGGTCGCTTTGTAATCTGGCAGTGAGCCATCCAACAGTAAACCACCCTTTTTGTAAACACCATTTAACTAGTTATATTATCTTAAGAGTTAACACTCTCCATGGTTTTTCCCATTTGGGTTTTCCACGTATAAAATCTAGTGTTCAATTTGTGGTTGTCTTATTTGTTTACTCACCATTTTCTATTTCATGAGATTAATAGATGAGATTGATATAGCAGTACAAGTTTTGAAGGAGTGGGAATGTTGATTCACCCCCCTCCCCCTCTCAGTATTCCAGTCCATTCAACCAATTCAACAATCTTTCGATCCTCAACAATATTTTAGAAACTTTTGTTCATCTTCTGTATATATTTGTGTTTCTTGAAGTAGTACAATGTCAATTGTTAGCCTTTTTAAGTGGCACTTTATCAGGCACATTTTGTTAGGGGCCAAAAGGCCCATGGCATTCCATGTTAAGATCATCATTAACCTCCAAGGGAGGTCTTCCCTCCCTTGGTCATTTTTCAGGAAATCTGTGACACTGAAAAGACCTTTTTTTAATTTCCTCAACCTCCCTTTTTTGTTTATTAGTCTTTTGTCCTCTACCCTTCTTTGTTGTTCCCAATATCTTTATCGTTAATTGGCTTACACATCTGGGGTTGAAACAACACCTAATTCATCTTCATCAGATAAATTATCCTTTGACTCCAACTCTTCCTTAGATTGCACCATCTTAGCTTCGTCGACTTGCCTTTCTTTTGTTGTCATTACAATAGCTAGAGCATTGACAACATAGGACAAAGCACAATCGATTTGTAAGTTGTTTGCTAACCTTATATTTTTATTGATAGAATTGGCTCATAATGGTTCATCTACATCTTTATAGCTATCTCCGAGGCTTGATTGTCTTTTCTCTATTAGCCTTATCACACTATTGTTATTTGTTGTTTCTGGTTTGTTTGATGTTGGTGTTGCCTGTGCATTTTTGGGAACCCATTTCTTGATTTTCTTTGGCGGATTATTGCACTTTGCAACCATATGGTTCCTTTGGTGACATGTTAGATAGAATAATTTCTCTTCTTCCACTTCAACACTCTATAGCCAAATGTCATCTTCTACTTTTAGCTTGATTTTTTGTGGAATTTTCCTGACCACAACCAGTTTTATCCGAACATACAAATATGAATCTTCGTTAACTAGATCTGCATCAATATCCATCAACATACCTAGTGACCTTCCTATTTTCTCCAAACAATCTTCTGACCAACATTCAATTGGAAGGTCATACATACGAATCCAAATAGGTTTATCATATGGGTTCAGAGATCTTGGATCAAAGTTTGGGTGTCATCGTTGCATGTATAGTGGATAATCCCCCATCATCCCTAGAGAATTCTATCTTTCTCTAGCTTACTTGCAAACATTACAATAAAAAAATCTTTAGGTAGGAATTTTGTTATTTTCTTTGTCTTCCATGTGGTCTTGATCCAGTGCCTAATTTTTTCCCGCTCGATTCTGGGGCCTATGATATGACATATGATAGCTAGGTCTTCTAGGAATCTGAGGTTTGGATCCATCTCATCTTTGATATCAATCATCTCAATCATCTGATATTCGTCTTGACATTGTTTTGCTAATTCTTCGCCCGCGCTGAATGCATTATTATAATTCACATTCTTTTTGGAATAATTAGGGTATTTCCTGCCTTTCAAACATCTAATTTTTTGCTTTTGCTTTGCTTTGTGTGAGCCATTTTTTTATTAGATAATGTTAAGAATTTAGCATTTATTGACCAAGTAAATAGATTTATTAAAAAAAGAATTAGATCATTTATAAAAGTATTTAGCATTTATTATAGTTAACTTTTATTTTCAAAATAATTTATTCTCAAAAGAAATCAAAGGGATTATTAAATAAATTTATTTTACAAAAGCAATTTTAAAAAAATAGTATAATTGAATTTTTAAACATTTAAAGTTAGGCCCGATTGAAGTTTAGACTATGATGGTTCTTCTATTTTAATTTTATTTTTTAAGTTTCAATCATGGTTGTTAATTCATTTATAATTGTATGTCATCTCTATTAACTACTTAAGTTTCAAACATGGTTGTTAATTTTATTTTTTAAGTTTCAAACATGGTTGTTACACTTAAGTGACTTTAGTTTCTCCCTTTTACGTCATGAACTAAACAAAGCATGGAATTTGTCACAAGTTAAGGTATGTAAAATGCATAGAGCATAAGGCATGTGCATTGGACAAATGGCCTAGGAATGGATGGAGAAAAAAATTGAATTTTGATTTCTCCATGCTTTGGAAGATTATGTAGAATAATATTTTTTTTAATCTGGTTCCTACTATGTTTACAACCTTTTCATTATCTTCTTAGAGAAAGGAAGGTTATGTAGAATAATATTTCTTTTAATCTTGTTCCTACTATGTTTACAACCTTTTCATTATCTTCTTAGAAAAGAATGTATACTTACCATATGTAACAGGTGATTAGTAAGTTGTTAAATTTGGATTGAAGAGTTCTTAAATAAAATTGTAATTGTTTTATCAATTGAAAATTGGGAATTATGTGCTAGTTTGTGATTCTTGAATTATCTAATGGTATTCTTGAAAATAGTTTAATAAACATATTTGTTAGTTGCTAGTAGGGAATTTATAACATTTTTTGTCTTTTCATTTGATGTTTATACCAATAATAATTTTGTAAAGGTTGAAGATGGAAATTAACAAACTAACTTAGTTTTATTGGTACCATCATCCTTTCAGTTGGGAATTATCTACATGATATCAAAGCTATTTTCCAAAACAAATTCTTTCAGATAATACGCTTTTTTTTTGGCGCAATCTTGAGTTTTTTTGGTATGTTCTTTGTTGAAGTTCCTTTTGACCAAAATAACATGGACATGTAGAGTTTCTTATGAAGGTAGTTTTTGTTACATGATATGGTTGTAAAAGGTCCTTATCTTTTCTGCCACCTTTCTACATATCCAAGGTTTTCTTGCAAGACATTCAAGATCTTTATTTTTGGATATTTAGTTATTTTCATGTTTCTCTGCAAGATGTGAAGGACTATTAATATCGATCCATGTTTTGTGCATGCAAAACTTACAATAGTTGTATATGTGAGAAAGTAGGTGCAAGGATTGGTATTTGTATTGAATTTTGTAGGTATCTTCTTGGTTTTCACAGGTCTGATTTGTTCTTCCTTGATCAACATAACTTTGTGGATTTTATTATTGTTATAGACTTATTGTCATTTGTTGAAAGATACTTGTATAAGAGGAGATTGTCGTTTCTATTATTTAAAAAGTTGGTATGTAACATCGTTCCCTTATGTTATCTCGGTTGTGGCACTCCCCTTGGGTATCCAGACTAACCACATTGTCGAAGCCATAGGAGCCTATCAGGTCCTCTTGACTGCCAAACAAATGAATTGTACTAAAGTATGGATTGAAGAGGACTATAAAAATATTAACCAATGCCTCAAAAAAGATGCAAACCCCTCTTGGAATATTGCTAATTGGATAAACTTATTTGATTTGATTATCAATTCTTTTGAAGAATGTCAAATTTCTCATACTTATAGAGAAAATAATAAGGTGGTGGACTATTTTGCCAACCTAGGAGTTAAAGCCCATGAAAAGCTAATTTGGCAAAAAGGGGATAAAATGAATGATGAAGTGAGGGGGTTAATTAGGCTAGATAACCTCGCTAGCCATGAAGTTAAGTTGCAATGATTATTGTTATGATTTCGAAATCGCCCTTGCAATTTTTTGAAATTAGAATTAATTGTGAGTGGCGTGCGAAGGACATTTCTTGGTAGAGTAGTAGTAATTGCTATTCTAAAGCCTTCTTCCCACACGTTTTCTGGGTAAGCTTAGGATAAAAAAAAAGCATTCATAATCAGTTTGACACCAATTTCTGCTTGAAAAATTGCAGTGGTTTGGCTATTTGCAGACTGGTTTTCGGGCACAATGGTTGTGATTAAACGGGGGGAGATTTGAAACATGTGGAGCCCATGGATTGCACAGCGTTGAAAAACAATCAAACTATTTGGCAAATTTTGGAAAAGGTGGGTTTACTGTTTACATTGAGAAGTTACATGGGGTGAAAGCTAAGGTTACTAAAGATTTTATCAAAAACTATAATAAGGGCTTTGTCAACCTTCTTGGTAGAGAAGTTGTCATCAATGAGGACCTAATTGCAAAGGTCATTGGGCTCTCTATTGATGGTGACAAGTTCTATAAAGACAAGGAATTATCTGGAATGCGGTTAAACTCTTCCTTAAGTAGGAGAATGAGAGGAAAAATTTGGTGTGAGACGAGACTACTAGCTACAACACTATGAAGATCAAGTCCATATGGGGTGTTGTCCTAAAGGTGATCGTGGAGTATGTCACTCTTGATGGGAGGTACACCAGAGCTTTTGCCTACCATTTTGCTCTCCTAAACCATTTTCGACATAAGGTGAGAATTTCATTCCCCCTTTTTCTTGCTAGATCTTTGAACACTAGCATTGTTGATCACAAGAAGGATCCTGTTAAAACCCCGATTTTCTATGAAGGTCTCATCCTTCTTATTTTTTATCATGTGAAATCTCTATCGCCTATGACTCCCCCCCCCCTGTGAGGTCAATTATGATACGGAGGACTCTCACTCTTTGGAGGATGAGTTCCATACTGAGACTGAGGATGAGGAATTCATTCCCTCTTTGACCACTCCTAAAACTAAGGTGAAAGCTAGTTCTGTCAAGAGCCCTAAATCTAAAAACCCTCGCAGATCTTGCTCCCCCCTATTCATCAGATTGATCCTAACCTTGTTGGTGCTTTGATTGACAATCTTCATAGCCAAGGTAAGAGTCCTTCTCCCTTTGCTTCTAGTGAGTCCCTTCCTGATTAGAACCTTGAGAAACACCAGCCATTTCTGAGTTCTCTAGAACCCTCTTCACATATGCTCTATTCTGATAAGGAATCTGTTAATGATGTTCTTGCCCTGGGTAGAAATGAGGCTATGGATACTTTTAAGATTTTTAAATGGATTTTTCATGAGATTAAGGACATCCAACTTAAACAAAGAGCTGGCAACAACAATTTGGAAATTGTCAAAGATAAAGTCAAGCAGATGGAGAAAGTGCAGGTGTCAGATGAGATGACCCCCAAGTCTGAGAAGGATATGACCTCTATCATAGAATGTCTTAAAACTACTATGGAGGCTTTTGACAATTTCAAGACGGGCTATGAAGCCAGGATGGAAACTCTGGAAAATGAAAATGCTAAAATTAAGGAATCCATTAAGATGGTTGTAAAAACTAGTCATGGGGTGATTGGTTCCACTGTGGAAAGCTTTAAGAATATGAGTAGCTTTGGAGAGCAGTTCCAGTTGAAGGAAGTGGTGGATGTGGAAGCTAATACTAAATAGGATACTTCTTTGAATCCCAACAAAAAGACAGAAAGGTACATTGAAGAGAAACGCAGTTGGACCTCCTTCTGACTTTCAGAAGCTTAAGAAGATCACTGACACAATGATCATGATTGAAAAAGAGATGGAACAATCCATGAAATTGTTAGACTAGGGTTGCTGTTTTGGTGTTGGTTATCGGCTAGCTCTTCTGTGTCTTGCGTTTTTTGCTTTCTCCTGTTTTTGTTTTGTGCTTTGTTTGGTTTTTGCCCCTTTGATGTAATGTGGTTAATTTCTATTATGGGGCTGTTTAGTTTTTGTGCTCGTTGTTGGCTTAGTTTCTTGTTAAGACTTCACTAAGCTTTGATACTATTAAAGGGTTTTAGGTCCCTTCAAAATCTATTTTTGCCTTAATAAAAAAAATTGTTCTCTTATGTTAATTGTAACTTATAAAATTGTAAAATGGTTGTTAGGCATCATTTGTCTAGGCATTAAAAATCAATTTGAAGTTCCAAACCAAAAGGGGGGGTTTGGTTTTGTTTAGCTCATGCATTTGACTTATAAAGTATTGATTTAGGGGTTATTTTTATGTTTTGAAATACTGACAAATTCCTCCATGGCATTTTCATCATCTTCAAAGAAAGATAAATGAGTTCTACACTTTGGCAACTCTACCATTTGTCTCTATTCACACATGATACTTACCCAACTATTGCTTTGCTTCTATCGGAGCCCCCATTGACTCTGTATAGTAGGGTACATTAGTGTGTAGTTAAATTAAGTTTTTTCTTCTTAAGTTTCATATGTATATGGCATTTACCTTGTATCCAACATGGATACACATATCTACATTAGGTGTATTACATTTTCAAGCTTCTTCTATTCCAAATTCCTAAGTACATGAGATTCTAATGTTACAAATTCATCTATTTCTAGAGATTCTTTAAGCAAGACAATACTTGAGTATTAGATTGGTATTCAAAAATCATTATTCAGAAGAGTCATATCTACATTAGGTTTATTATATTTTTGAGCATTGGATTAGCATTCAAAAAGTATTCTTGAGAAGAGTCTTGGTTTTTCTTTTCTTTTTTCTTTTTTTCTTTTTTTGGGGTGGAGCTTATTTCCACTTACATAAAAAAATACTAGAATTCTTTGCATCCCTAATTCATTTTATAAGAAAAATAAAACCTTTAGTGCCCTTTGCCTAAAAAAAATAAAAATCGTAAAGGTTGACGCCCCACTTATTAAATCTAAACGTTATATTCACAATTAAAGATCTAGAATTAGATAGGGAATGAAATATTTACAACTAGAGATTTTCTTTATCAAGTGCACCTTACAACTAATTGTTTACAACAGTTGTCATACTTTTCCAAAATTAGATAAAAATCTTATAACGGGACAAATATCTCATCAAAAAAGTCATACATAGTGTAGTGTCGTAAAATTGCAACCCTAGCAATTTTCGACTACATTAGGGTCCTCATGCATGCGAGATTGAATCCTCTAGCCTGATCGGAGACCGAAGAATCCTCAACCCTCGAAATAAGCTTCTTCCTTGGCCTCTGCACCACCCTGTCTGCACTTTGCCCTAGAGAAAGGGTAGGACAGGGGTGTGGCACCCATGTCCCCCCTAGGACAATGGTGTGTGTGGCGCCCTTGTCCTCCCAAGATAGGGGCGTGGCGCCCCTGTCCCTACCCTATTTTGGGGCAGGACCCTTCCTAGGGTTGCATAGAAGGTTGTGTAGTGAGCGGGAAAACTCCCCCGATGTCGGCCTATGATGAAAATCAAATTCATTGACATGTATTTAAGGGGAATTTGTCCTCTCATTTGCATAAGTTGAATAAGTTGGAAAAAGTTGTATGAGCTGGTCAAGTTGCATAAGCGATCAAGTGTTCAAGAGCATTCAAGCATTCAAGCATTCCTTCCAAACATTGAGCATCTCAAGTCTCCCTTCAAGGCCAGGTGTTGCATTCAAGTAAAGGATTCAACCATTAAAGAGGAGATTGATTCCAACATTTAATTCCACACAAGCATTTCTATCAACATTGCTACCACAACCTCCCTTGAGGTGATTTAAAATTCAGTCTTTCATTTACGTCTACTTGCAAGTACTTTCTTTCATTACTTGGTTAATTCCAAAACTGGGGTTTGACCTAAAGGCAAACCCCCAATCCAAACCCATTTTCCTCTCTTTTATGTGTGTAGGTTGTAGGTGCGCAGCTATACTTTTGGATTCAGGCTCCATTTGCAGAGGCAGAAAAACCCTTTTCGTTTCACGAATTTTTCGGAGGACCGTGTACATTCCCGCCACGGTCCTAGCAACTTTTCCTCAAATTCGCAGGGCGACTTCATCTCGACATATTACTGTCAGATCCAGGTGCACAACTTCATCCCATATTCCGATCTTAAGATATAATCAGTTCTTAGTCAGTTTTGCACTACATAATTCAATCATTTCCTTTCCTTGTCACTTATCAATCCCATTTCATTCAAAATTCTATCTTCATCTTTGAAGGTTGAATCTAGTGAATTCTCCTCTCCTCTTCCAATGTAACTAGGTGAAAAGTGTTTGAAGGGAAATCCGTAGTGAAACTCTCATCTCTCCTTAGAGGGAAAGGGTAGTTTTCCTCTTGATCTCTCATTCACATTTCACCACATTACACATAGATTTGAAAAAATGATAGAAAAGGAAAGGACCTTTTATAGTCCATGATGCCAAGAATTTGTATATGGGTCACAAATGGGTTTGAACAATATGGAACTACCTCGTGCTCCTTACGAGAGGTACTTAATTGCGCTACAAAGGAGACGTACATACCTTACTCCCTTGTGGGATTTGAACTTGTGACCTCTCTTTCAAGAGCACAAGTTCTCCACCACTAAGCCAACTCAGGTTGTACACTTCAAAGTTGAACCAAGAAATACCAGAATAGAAAGATACAAACAAAGTAATTAAAGAAACTCAAGAAATCCTCTACAAATTGTAATCTAATCTTGCAAAATCAAAACCTTCTGAATAGATGTTGACAATACGAAATGAATTATTTTCCTTGTTTTAAAAGTTGGCAATCTACATTGAAGGTGACCATACCATCCATTATAACTCCTCTCTCAAAGAAAATGGATGCCATTATCAAACTAAATAACTCCTTTGTCAAAGAAAAATAATAATAATGACCAAAATACAAATATCCAAAGGCATTTTGAATATAAAAAACATTTGTGGCAAGTGAGACATGGATATTTACAAACATTAGAAGAGAAGTTGGAACAAAGTCTTTCTGACCCTTCTCAACGTAATGGGCAATGGCCTTTGGTATGCTTCCCTGCTCTCCAACATCGAAACAAATGAATTTTTTTTTTGTTTTGCTTAAAACAAATGTCAGGTAGGGGGATTCAAATTTCGGCTCAAAAAATGTGTAGCATGATGATGTTGGATGAGGTATGTTAGAGAGGATGGTAAGGATGGATGGGGGATGTGTTGGGCATTGCATATTTGACTAATAATTATGAAAATATTATGTTGTATGACCAACTCTATAATAGTAATTTAGTAAAAAAAGATAAATCAATGTTCCACTGCAATCGAGATTTCAATAGATGACGATTTGTTGACTTGGTGGTCAACACTTCCTTGGGGACTTGTAACATGGCTTAACCGCCTCTCATGGGTCAGGTTAAATCTAGCGTTTGTATTGGGCGTTGATAGTTCAAGCTCTTAGCACAATGGCAAACGATTCCAACAATTGGTATCAGAGCCTTGGATCACAGGTTCGAGTCTAGTGCAGGGGCACTAAGCAATTTTTGTTGAATTTGTTTTCAGGATGTTGGAATCATGTTTTTAGTTTTGTAATTAGGCCAAGAAGCCATTAAGAGTGTGCTCAAATGATTGTAAGGGCCCTAAGAGTCTTTGTTTGGCCAATGTTGGCATGTGAGCTCTTAAGGGTGCTAGGTGGAGCACTTAATAAGATAAGTTGTTTTTGGGTTAATGTAGGTTGATTGATGTTGTTTTGAAGTTGTTAAGGTCATATGAGTCAGTTGAAAATGACCAAGTTTGGATTTGAGCAAAGTTGCTCACATATGCAACAATTTGCAAAAGTTGCAAAAGATGCTCATAGCAACTTTGCAACATTTTCATACTCCAACGGTTAGTTGGTTGACACAATCAGTTGTGAGCGTTTGTGACTACTCCAAGGCCAGTATAAGGCTTGGAAAGACCGGAAATAATTGGTTGTTGAAGGTTGTTGAAGATGTGAAGCAAATAAACAAGTTTTGGTTTCCCATTTGTGTGTGTTCTACTGAGTTTTTGTTGTTCTTTACAGGTTTGTACGACTTGTACGGATCGAGCATCCCAAAACAGGGTCATGGATTGCTAGACTAGTGTCTTACTTTCATTTTGTTTTTGATTTGGAGTCTTGAAGTGTTGTAGGTTGTAAATAATCTTCATTTTGTTGCAGGCGGGTTCAAGAGCCCTAAAAACCAGGGTTTGAGAGCAAAATGGCTCCAACCTAACGTTCCAAGGTGAATTCCCTCTCTGAAACCTTGTGGAATGTTAGGTTGCAATGTATTCTATGTTTTCTTTTTGGTTTTGAGACAAGGGAAGCCAAATCAGAGATTTGCCACCATACCCTAAGCTTGGCACGTTAAGTTGGCAAGCGTTAGGAATCACGGATAATAAGCCCCAATAGGGTGAGTCTGGTGGGTGAAGGATAAGTATGATTGGTTTGGAATTCCATATGGAAACATAGACCCCAAACTATCAACAATTCACTCAGGCAATCAGACCGGTGAAGGAGTTTTAACCAATCCCTATTTTTTAAGGCCTAGAAAGGGGTAGTTAGGCCTAGTTAACCAGTAAGGGTTATATATGTTAGAGACAAAACCCACCTCCGGTTTTGAGATATTGTATGTAAAATCCAAAAGGGTGTCTGGAAAGTAAAAGAGTTCATAGGGTTGTTCAGGAAGTTCAACCGGTAAATGCAGAACACCTCGCTAATAGGGCTACTAGAACTGGTTAGGCCTAAAAGTGTAGTTTGTTTGTAAAACACCAAACCGGTAAGTGCAAAAAGCTCCTAAGTAAGGGATAGGGTTTGGAATCCAACCAAAGTCATCCATCCTAATGTGTGTAGTGTGGGGAATGAAGATCCTATGGTAGAGGGGTTGGACTCTCAAGTTGAGTGTGAAAGAGAGTGGGAAAACAAGGTCTCCAAAGCAAGAAAATGGGACTCACAAAACAACAAGAGCTTATCCTAGCCTAAGGACCTTGAGAAGGTCAGAGAGGGTAAGTCTTGTACACCTTTGGAGGGTGTGAGGTGTAGAAACATTGGATGGTTCTTGTGTAGTTTGGAGGAGATACTTAGACAAGGTAGCACAAACCGGTGAGAGACAATCCACTATACATCAAAGTCTCTCTTCAATGGGTGGTGAAGGCTCAGTCGATGTTGAGGGGGAAATTGCAAACTTGGTGGTCAGCACCTCCTTGGGGACTTGTGAGATGGCTTTCTCCTTGGGGACTTGTGAGATGGCTTAACTGCCTCCAGTGAGTCGTGTTAAATCTGGCGTTTGTATTGAGCGTTGATAGTTCGAGCTCTTGGCACAACAAGAAACAATTCCAACACGACATTGTCAATAGACCCTTGGATCGTTGGTGACGTTGAATTGTTCTTAATGAGCCCATTAGAGATCAACATCATAACAAATGAGTTTGGGATCGCACCTAGACAAATTTGGTGGAATGGATAGGCCCTCTCCTTAGCTCTTAACCCAAGAAGTTCAATTTAAAATCAGGAAAGTTGACAGTAGAAATATTGTCATTCCTCTTAATGATTCAAACATATTTGTATTAATTATGGTGAATAAGGTGATACTTAACTTTGTACATTTGACTTTCACTTGAGGTATTCTACCTAGTAAGTTGCATACAACCAAGAGCATGATGATTCCTACAATTAAAAACTCCCTTCGCTTTTACTTGTTTTCTCTAAGCATGGAAGATAAAACATTATTGCTTGAGAAACGATTCAATAAGAACTAATGGATAGGTCTACTAGGATTCCCAGAAGATGACATCTCCTAGTTCACCACAGAGACCTAGATCCTTAAGTCTTTTTTCTTGGTAGTATTCAAGCTGATCAAGCTGTGCCCTATACCCTTCAAACGAGCTTTGAATTTCCCGCAGCACCCGCTTTTCACCTAGCCTTGTCACTACAGCTATTTCCAATCTGGGTTCTAATTGCTGTCCTAGCAATGCTTTATCCTGCCAAGTGCCAACATTGAAAAAAAACGTATTAGGTTCAAATATCACAGAATGTTGCTTAAGCAACAGCAGACACATATAACCATGAAATCTAAGCACCCAATTTACCTCTTCAATAGTAGTAGCATAACCACCCAGGGCAGATTGACAGCCATCTAGAATCACTTTACAAATAGTTGCCTCGTTGGCTTCGCTAACAGGCAAACTTAGATGGCCCCACACTGAATCCCTAAATAATGCTTCCAGCAGGAAAGCGTCTGTTCCTCCAAGAGCCATAAGACGCAAGAATGTTAACATGGATTCTGGCAGGTCCTGACCTTGAGCTATATCGAAGTACATAGTAGTTTGCATGCCATTCAACTCAGCTATATCCAATTTATCAGCAAAAAATGGGTCTGATTCTGAAATTTCCAAAGTCAGAGTAAAGATATTCCTATTGGGATCATTAATGGCATTGCGCTCCACAATCCCATAATCCAATGCCAATTGAGAATTGCTTTTATTCCTCCCATATTGCATAAAGACCTAATCAAATTATACTGTTAGCTTGCTCACATTTAACTTAGTCACAAAAACAGTGGCAATTGGATGCCAAGTTTTGTAGGAATCTAAATATGTTTAAGTTTAACGTACCTGTTCCCCAGCCATAAAAGCGGCTGGTGCTTTCATGCTCAATGCTTCTTGCCGATTGAAGAGTCCAGATCCTCTTCTCTCCCAGCTAGGCTCTTCTGCGGCTATATTAAACCCATGGTTTACCTGATTAAAATAGCACCAGAGAACACCATTCTCTTAGAATATGGATCTACCCTATTCAGATTGAAGAAAGAATAAGACTCTGTACATTAACAGGGAGCACCATAAAACAGATGCAAATTTTATTGCTTGGCAAGAATGAAATTTTACCAAATCTGCAAATGGAACCAAAGCAAGATTGTCTCCTGTAAGAGGAAGGAATGCCCTGGATCTCAGTATCCCAAAGGCCCAGAGAAAGTCCTCCTCTGTTATATCAGAGTCAAAAAGATGCCTGTTCGGAGCTATGACTTCATCTTGAACCTTCAAAAACTCATTTCCTACATAGTCCTTGTAGCCTAAGGTGCTACTCAGCAACTGAGTTCCTGCTTACATTGTGGCAAACGTTAGCGACAAATTGTTGCAAGAAAGGCTTCCACTCAATTGGGATTTTCACTAGCCCTTTGACCTTTTCCATTATTAGTCACTAGATCTAGTTCTGTGAGACAAGACGAGAGATACCTCCATAAATTCAAAGTCTTTCTTACGTGTTTGAAGTTTTCATTCTATTTCTGGCATACAGGACATTGTTTTTAAGCAATTGAAAATAACTATATTATATACCATTCTGGCTTTTGGGCACTCATATCTTATATCTACAAGGATGGGGATAGACCTCTGACTGGTGTGTTACACTTATTTTTCTAGTGGAAAAAATAAAGTACGGACTATATGAGCATGTTTTCTAACTAACCTTGCAGCTCAGCTAGCTCCTCTTCTGACCTGCACTGGAAATTCCAGAGGCATCAAGAAAAATAGATTCCAAATTCATTTGATAAACTTAACAGTATTTGTCAACAGTAAGTGAAATTCAACGGTAGAAGAAATCTCAATTCATCATTTCATGTATTATCATGGAAGCGTAATCAACGATATGTAAGATAATAAGCATTGTTAACTTATTGTTAGAAGTTTTGGTAAATAGTTGGTAGTTGTGATTGGTTGCTTGGTTAGCTGGATTCTGCTGTGAATCCTATTGCATTAATATGTAAGATTGTCAATGAATTGCATCAAGAATTTTTGTGTCCTCCAAATATATCTCTGCCTTGTTGTTAATGATCTGCAGATCATCATAAATATCGTTTATAATCTTTTATATCTTTAATGGGTATCAATGCATAGAAAGGTAGAAGGAAGTATGTATCGTGCAGTGAAAAGACCAAAGCCCTAGAAGGAGGAGAAATCTGAAAAGGAGTGTTAGTGCTGTTGGGACTCATTAAATTTGAGTCAAGTTTTGAGCCCCATTTCGAAATTTTGATATTGCATTTTCAAAAAGGCACCTAATCTCATTCAGGGGGCCTAGTTAGAGAGAGGGTAAAATGGAGCCAATTGTTTTTCAAAGGGTAAGGCTTGGGAAGCGTGTCCTACACCTTTCATTTGGTTAATCAAGTATTGTGCAACTTTCAGATTTCAGTTTGGATCTGTTTATCAGGTACCCATTTCAAGGGGTGAGCTAAAAGTGCGTTTTAGGCACAAATGCAGATTTTATTGAATAGCCTACTTTGAGTGCTTATATCTTTTGCCATGTTGATTGTCATGAAGAATTTTAAAATGGATTGAATTGTATGCATAAATGTGAGTCAGCATGCAAATTTTCAAGTCTTTATGAATCCATTTGCTCAGTTTTCAAAGCTTAATCTGTTTGCAGTTTGTATGGCTTGACAAGTCCCTGTTTCAGCACCTAGTCGGAGCCCTGTTTTGCATGAGTGTAAAAGTTGTCTCAGCGAATGTCATGTCAGAATGTTTGTTCCAGGCTATTGTTGGTGAAAATGACAAACTATGTTTCCAGTTTCAAGCTTTTGCCAATCCGTTTGATTGGTTTTCAAAAGGGTTTATTGAGCCATCTGTTTCAATGATCCGTACTTTCATTGTCGTATCAGTTAAAGTAGCCATTTTCATGAGCGTACCATTCGCACCCAGTCAGTCTTTTGGTCGAACTGAGTATTCTAATTTTTGATATGTACTTCAAGGTACCTATGTCTCATATTTGAGGGTCTACGGAGGTCGTTTGATATTTTTAAGAAAGGCATCATGAGTTGCCTGCGCATTGACTTCATCAGGTCCGCAGTGCCGACAAAGCCAGTTGGTCATTTTTGACAATTAATATCTCTTTGCTCAGGATTCGTCTGGAGAAATCGTTTGGTAGAGTTCATGCTTGTATATCAGAGTACACGCCTGTCAGATGGCGAGGTCCAGAAAGGTGTTTTGACTAGTTTGAAAATTATGTCTTCGCGATTAAATGCGAAAATGTGGCGTTAAGTGCCTGAAAGTTGCAAAACTCAGTTTGATGACCCGAAAATGATGCCGATCGATTCCAGAGGCATGTTTAAGGTTCCTGAGGCATTTTGAAGGTCAGTTGCATGAAAATGAAAAAAAATTTAGTCGGACCCACTTTGCGGCCCGACCTAGCTTGCCACTTCATGCATCTTTTCAAGCAAAGTTTAAATTGATATTTTAAATCATGTGTTATATGATTTAAGAATAAAGGAGAAAGATGTCCAAAAGCGTTTAAGTATTGCTAGTTACAAAAGATCTATCGATAGAAGAGAAACGTTAGAGGAAGAATGAGCAAAACGAAAGGAGGACAATGATAAACAAACAAAGAATGGAACTCAACACATTGGTGATTTGGTCTTTAGCAGATTGGAGGCACTTCTTTACCTAACTCAGCTTTATTCTTGTAATGATTCTGATGATTTAACAGAGGAGGAGAGGAACTGGAAAGAACAAATAAATCTTGTTCCTCTATTGACCAATGGAACGCTCCAGCAGAAACATTGCCAAGTCAAAATGGCAGCAATATCCCTCTACATGGTGGTTGACCCAAGCGTATAAAGTTCAAGCAAATTCAATTGGCAGGGCCTGCGTTGGATGGAAAATCTTAAGGTTTTAAAGCCAATGCAATTAACAGATGTAATACAATTTTTTCCCTTTGCGTGGTCTTTTCCTTGAAGTGGCAACTCAGCACGTTGAAGATGGAGGAAGGCAAATGACAATGTTTCAAACCCAAAGCAAGTGCCATTGTCATTTTGAATGGCAAATCTTCTCCCACGCAACTTGTAAAAGGCATAAAAGTTTAATGTAAAATGTATATGGCAAGTGTGATAAGTGTGAACCCAGCAGTCCCTATGTATTTTTTGGAAGGGGCACTTTTAAAATTCAAACAAAGGCAATGAAATTAACAAGTGTTTTTCCCCTTTGCCAGCTTCCTCCTTTCAGAATGGAGTGGAGTATAGGAAATGCAGAAATTTTTAAACCATAGCAATGTCTCTCCCTCCTGCGTGGCATGTGGTTAGAAGCTGTAGTAAAACTTTCAAGCAAAATGCAATGATGGCAGCCCCTGCGTGGTGGGTGTTTGGAGGGCAGCGTTGAAACATAGCTTGTGCCGTTGTCATTTTGAATGGCAAATCTTCTCCCATGTAGCATGTAAAAAAGCAGAAAAGTTTAATATAAATTGGTAAGTGTATTGCCAGCATTCCTCTATGGATGCATTGACATGAAACATTAAGAGGAAGCCATTAAAACTCAGGTGAAACATTTCAGAATGCAATGGAAGGTGGAGTTTGGAGGCCATTCTGAAGCTTCTAAGCAAATGGCAGCTCCATGTGACTTTGCCAGTAATCCTCCTGCGTGGGAATGGTGTTTGGGCGTTAAAACTTCCAAGCAAATGCAGAAAACGCCATTAAAACTCAAAGAAAGCTTTAAGAATACACAGTGCCAGGCAAAAGGCAATATCCCACATTGGCTGGGGAATGTAACTTTTTGATATTTATAACCAAAACTCCACACTACCATAATGTGAAAGTCTCAAGGGCTTTTGACAATGAGCCGGTTGGGCCCCCAAGCAAACCCCACGCGCGTGGGCACGCTTACCGAGGTGATCAAGGAGGATGAGTGGCGACCAGGTGGACCCCACGCATGCACGGATCCCGAGGCAAGTTTTGCAGAGAACGGACAGGTTAAAGATCGTGCAGGTTCGGAGAAGATTGACAGTGCACGTTGATTCGTGAAGGGAAGATGCTCGAAGAATACCCTTCGCGAAATAGCAAAAAGCATGTGCGAAAAATGAAGGCTAAAGATTGAGCATGTTCGGTGAGATCCAACGGTGTGCGTGGATTCACAAGCCAAAGATGCTCGCCAGTTAAGCTCTGCGAAATGGCGAAAAGCTCAGCGAAAGGAATTAAAAACCATGCAAGTCCAGGGGATCCAACGGCTAGCGCGATTTCCATCCATCGCAGGTGCTGCTAATTGAATCCAATGTGGCATGCATCTTGCAGAGGATCCAACGGCTCGTGTGACTTCGTGACCCGAAGATGCAAGCTAGTTAGCCATTGCGAAATGGCGAAAGACAAGTGGCGCGTCCAGGTGGAAAGACAGCTCGCAGGTCCCGCTGCGGTGTCGCTGAGGTGGTGACGATGTGGCCTACAAGCAAGCAGACAGGTGGCATACAAGTGGCAGTGACGAGGCGTGCATGTGGCGGTGATGAGGTGTCATCCAAGGTGGCGCCCAGTGGACCCCATCAGTCAATCAGAGACCACCACATGGCAGGGCGTCAAGGCAAAATCAAGCCAAAAATCAAAGTTAAAATCAAGTTTAATATATAGTTGAAACTATATAAAAATTCAAAAATTTAAATGCAGGCATACGAAGGATTTAATTCGCCCAAAGGTCCATTTTTGCCCAAAGTACCAAGTATCATATATCACCGGAAAGCTCTCGGGATAAGGAATCCAATAATGCAATTAATTTGAACAAATTTTGGATATTTTGGGAGCATTTCCCACGGGAAAGAAGAAGAAAGTGAATTTAGTTGGAAAAAGAGACACTTGGCAATTTCGGTTGCAGACCTAATGTTTTTCCCTCTCCTTATTCTCATTTTCTTCTCATTGTAAGGGTTCCAGAATTTTGGAGGAAGTGCTCTAGTTTTCATGGCTTCCATTTCTGAATTTCTTGACCCAAATGTGTAAATTTCTATGTATCTTTTCAGGGTATAGGAGTTACAGTGCGGTGTTGTAGATGTGTTTTCTAGTTGCAGGTCTTACTTGTGTCAGGCATGAGTAAATTCCACACAGTATTGTCTCTAGGCATGTACTTCATTGTTATGAATTGAATCCTTAAGGAGGATGAAATTTGTCAATTTCAAGGAGATTGTTGTGACTGTTTGTAGGTATCTTTCAATGAAGGTTTTAAATTCTGTAGTCAGTCATAAATGATGAAATATGTATCCAGATCTGATAATTTTGTGAATGAATCAAATAATGCATTAGTATAAGGTATTGATGCATGAATATCTTGTTTAAGGAAAACAAACTTGCAGCTATGATTTACATTTGCAGTTCTGTGTGTGACTCTGTTGCCCAATGAACAAGGCACTAGTCTTGCAGATTTGGGGATAGTTTCAGATACACAATTTTAAAGACAAATCTATTTCCCTTTATGTTTAGGGGTTTGTGTTGAATCCTTCCCAAGCTCTATTTCACCCATTATTTGTACAAGGTCTAGCCAATCTGTATGTGTTACCTAATTTGTTGAGCTTGTGGAATGGTTTGTCTACTTTATTGATGCTGTCATGGTGAGTAAATGAGTTTGATTCAATGCATCAAAAGGGTGTCCCCCCTAGGTCTAGCAGAACCTGAAGTGCAGAGGATCAATTAGGGTCCTATGTTATGTTGTCCAAGCCCTAATGTGTTTCATAGACTGAAATTGGCCATTTCATAGAAGGATTGCAGGTGTACTTGGGTTAACCAGATTTGGTGAACAACAAGTGTCTGTATGAAGGAAAGTAGAAATAAAAAGGAAATAAGAGTTTGAATATAAAGAATTTAGAACTGTAGTTTTGGTTGCAGCCCTAGTTAGCTGCCACTGTGTTGAGGAGTGGACTGTGGAGATCATTTGTTTTTTGATCGCTGTTTTTGGCATAACAGTTTTGGTCAGCATGGCAAATAAGTTTTTTCTCTCTTTCAAAGTACGAATTGTTGGAAAGTAAAGATTATATGTTAAATTTTGTGATAGGGTTTTGATGAGAAAATGAGATTTTTTGAGAAGTGATAATGAAGTGATTTTTTTAATTTGAGGCTATGAAAAGAGTTATTGCTAGATGTGAAGGTTGTTGGCTGTATAAACTAGTGGAAACACAAGTCTAGGTTCTGTTTAGTATTTCTTTGCTGTCGAGTAAAACTGAAAATTTGGTTAATGTTCGTATTTCAAATTTCAAATTGCCGAGGGAAATGTGCAAGAAGATTGTTGGAATTTCAAATTGATAGGAGTTAATTATTTTGCTACATTTATTTTTGAGATGGCAAATCCTTCAAGTACATCAGGACTGTTGATTTTTATTTTTGGTGGGACAAATTTTGCTTATTAGAGTACACGAATACAAACTTTCTTAAAATCTAAAGATTTGTGGCATATTCTTGTAAATGCATATCAAGGTGCTCATACAACTAAATTGCAAACACTAAGGAAAAGTTTTGAAAATGTTAAAATGAGTTCAAATGAATCAGTTTATAAATTCCTCACAAAAGTTTTAAGAAGTTTGCCTTCCAAATTTGACGACATTGTTTCCGCCATAGAAATTTCAAAAGACCTTACCTCTATGCAAATTGATGAGTTAAGTGGCATTCTATTAACAGCAGAAGAACAAATGAAAAGTAGTGAAAAGCCTTTAGACCAAACATTTGCATCTAAGGCAAACATAAGAGGAAAAACACATAAGTTTTGTAAGGTCAATGACTATCATTCCAGAATTGAGCATAGAGGTGAGTCTAGTCACAATTACAAAGGTAGGGGCTATGATCATTGAAGAAGTTCTAGTTTTTAGGGAAGAAGTAACAATTATGGAGGTAGAAGTAGAGATACTGGTAGAAACTAAGACATGTTTAGTATTTTCATCTATGTTCCACGGGGACGCTTCCCCTGCCTTTTTTCCCTCGTACCAGTACTGGGGACGAAACGGGGACACGGGGACGGGAATTTGCCGTTTCCTAAGCGTCCCTTTTTTGGCAAAAACATAGGGGACATTTTGGGGACCGATGTTGAGCAGTAGGGGATGACAGGGGGCGGCTAGCTGTCCCCAGGACGCCTAGAGGTCCCCCAACTGTCCCCAGGACAGCTGGCAATTCCCTATGGCCCAGAATTTTTTGAAGTCCAAAATAAATTTAAAAAACACATTTTTAATTTACAATAGAGGTTCGGCTGGCCCCACCAAGACCCCAAATAAACATCAAAATATAAAAAACCCTAATCTAGTGCATAAAACAAACAAAGAAAGGAAGAAAAAGACATTCATTTTGACATTTGCAAAATAGGAAAAGAGCAGCAAGAAGAGAAGAAGTGGCTGGTTAAGGAGTGAACAGCATATGAAAGAGAAGCTTAGGCCATCAAATGTACTCCATTAGAGGTTGAGGACGAGACACCTCCAGGATTGCTTGAGGTTCCATTGGTTGAGGAGGCAGCCCCTCATATTGATATTTGACTCAGACAGAGACTCTAGCTCTGATCTTGATTTAGACTCATAGTCTTAGACCTACCATGTGCCATATATTTTCTTAGTTTATCTTGACATTATAATAGACAACTGATTATGGACTTCTATGTTTTATCTTTTCTATTTACAGTTTATGTCATCTCATAGTTATGGATGTTTAATATTTAGTATTTATCATTTTATGTCTATTATGAATGTTAATGACATATGTTTGTTGGCAATGATTGATAAAAGCATTTGAATTTTGGTAAAATGTTTGTCAATTCTCTTGTGAAATCTCAATTCAAGTCTAATGCAATGTATTAATGTCTATGATGAATGCTTTACCATTGTTATGAAATGCATATTTGAAATTTCTCTATATTTGTAAAACTCCCCCTACTTTTTTAAGAGCCATCCCCTGCCGTCCCCTCGAAAATGACCCAAAAGTACCCTTGTACCAAAAACACGTCCCGGCGTCCCCTACCGTCCCCGTCCCCGAAACTCCATGGAACATAGATTTTCATTGTAATAAATTTGGCTATTATGAGTCTGAATGTTGGCATAAGCAATCTCCTCACCATGCTACAGAAGATACTCAAAATCTGTTTCTTTCTTGTTTAAATACAAGTTCTAATGAAGAGACTTTGTGATATATCGATACTGGTTATTCCTCACATCTGACTTCTAATGAAAATCTATTCAATAATTTAAGGAACCATTGAAATAGCAAAAGAGAATGGTAAAACTAAGCATATTTTTGATACTTCATTAGTTCTTGCTCTAAAAAAGTATTTGTTATTAGTTGGTCAGATGCTTGAACAAAATTATCAAGTTGCTTTTGACAAAAATGAACGTATAATTAAAGATAAGTCACATTGATATGGAGTGGTTGCACAATCACAGATTACAGTTGATCATATGTTTCCCCTTCACTTTTCTTCAAGCAAGTAGATCTTGAGTACTATAGAGGTGCGTGATAGTCAACTATGGCATCAAAGGTATGGGCATCTAAATTTTGGTGGTTCAATTTTGCTAAATAAGAAACATATGGTTAGAAAATTGCCATTTCTTAAGAATAAAAAACAAAGAGATACTTTTCTGATTGATTTGTCCAAAAGGGCACGAAAACCTCTTGAAGTCATTCATACTGATTTATGTGGTCCTATGGCAACTCCCTCACTAAATAAATCCAAGTATTTTTTCACTTTCATTGATGATTTTTCTTGTAAAACTTGGGCCTATTGTTTGGCTGATAAATCCGAAGTTTTTGATAAGTTTGTTGAGTACAAACAATTAGTTGAAAAACAAAATGGTCAATTCATTAAGGTCATTAGATCAGATAATGGGGGAGAGTATGGGTCAAATCTATTTTTGGATTTCTATAGAGAACATGGGATTCAAAGAGAGTTTACCACTTCCTACACTCCACAATAAAATGGGGTTGCTGAGAGGAAAAATAGAACTATTGTTGAAATGGCTAGAAGCATGATGAAAGAAAAGAACCTAGATAAAAGTTTTTAGATAGAGGCAATCACTACTGTAGTTTATTTGTAGAATAGGAGCTGCCCAAAAGTAGTTCATGAAATGACTCCTGATCAAGCTTGGTCTGGTTTTACACCATCTATCGCTCATCTAAAGGTGTTTGATTGTGTTCTTTATGCACATATATTTGTTGAATAGGAGCTCCCCAAAAGCAGTTCATGAAAAGACTCCTGAACAAGCTTGGTCTGGTTTTACACCATCTATTGCTCATCTAAAGGTGTTTGATTGTGTTACTTATGCACATATTCCTATGGAAAAAAGAACAAAGGTGGATGAAAAAAGTCTCAAATGCATTTTTATTGGTTATAGTTCTAAAAACAAAGCTTACAAATTATATAATCCTATCAATAAGAAACTAACAATAAGTAGAGATGATGTATTTTATGAAAGAGCACAATATACTCTTGATGAAAAGGCTAAGAGTATTGAGATTGATTTGAAGAAATCAAAGAAATCAAACCCTGTGGGAATGATATAGGTTAAGAGGACTCTCATCTACTTGTGTTTGATGAATCGGAAGTCATTGATAATGGAGAAACTTTATCCTCAAATGTGCAGACTAGGAAGCATCAGAAATACCAAAGAAGAATAGAGAAAAATCATACCCCATCACTCATGGCAGATACTAATTTTGATCAAATGACTACAAGGTCCTATACAAAAGTTAACTATGCTCTCATGACTCCTGTTATGCAAAATGATAAGCAAGAAGATTTTGCAGAAGCTAGTGCAAAGGAAGAGTGGGTTGCAGCCATGAAGAGTGAAATGGGATCCATTGAGCGAAATGACACATGGGAGTTGGTCAAATCGCCCCTTGGTAAGGATGTTGTTGATACAAAGTGGATTTGTAAATCTAAATATAAATCTGATGGGACTATTGATAAATATAAGGCTAGACTAGTTGCAAAAGGACACTCAGCAAGAAGGTATTGACCATAGTTGAAAAACTTGGACTCGCCACGGACTCGGCAAACCAAAAATTTGGACTCGGACTCGGACTCATGAAAGACTCGTGAAAGACTCGGCAAAAAAAAAAACCGTAGTTTTACAAAAAAACATAAAGAAATTAATGCATTTAGAGAACATAAGAGTCATAATTGAAACATTACACATGTCACATACTCATAGTTTCAAACTTTCAACTCTAAAATGTATAATACCAAGATTTCTTCAATGCTAATTATGCTTTTATATGGAGCCTAATCAGACTCAGAGGTTAAATTTTCCCTACTTCCATCGGCGCAATTTCCCCCTATATTTTTCAACGGGGGTTTGGGGGCAGCGCCCCCAAGTTGGGGTCAAGGGGCATTGCCGAAGGATCCTGAAATTTGACTAAGTCTGGAAAATTGAAGAATCCTCCTAAAACTAGATTTTGCATTATAACTCCTGGAGGTTCGAAACCACTCTAAAACATCCTGACAGTATATATGGAATATAACTTAAAGTATAAGAAAGAAGAAAGATATAAGGAAATGTCACTTATACTTTAATGTTATATTCCATATATGAATCTTGACGGAGAGACCAAATTTTTTCACATGTTAAACTCAATTTTAAAGCTTGCATGACTTTTTTTCTAGGTCGCGCGAGTCCATGCAAAAGACTCGCAAGTCTTTCAGATGGACTCGCCAGGACTCGCCTCGCGAGTCCTTGGCGAGTCGACTTGTGGCTCCTGAGTCCATGGCGAGTCCACGAGTTTTAAAACTATGGTATTGACTATACAGAAATTTTTGCTTTTGTAGCCAGGATGGATACTGATAGATTACTCGTCTTTGGCTGCTCAAAATGGATGGAATATTTACCAAAAGGATGTTAAAAGTGCTTATTTGAATGGTTATATTGATGAGGAAGTTTATGTTTCTCAACCTCAAGGTTTTGAATTTCCTTCCAAAGAGCATTTTGTTTACAGGTTAAAGAAGGCTTTGTATGGTTTAAAATAGGCACCCATAGCATGATACTCTAGAATTGATTCTTATCTTTAGCAAAAACGTCTTGTAAAAAAGTCAATTTGATCCTAATCTTTATATTAGACATTTTAGTGAGGATATTCTAATTGTTGTTCTATATGTGGATGATCTCATATACAGTGCTAATAATTCCTCTTTGTTTCTTGAATTTAGAGCAACCATGGTTTCTGAATATGAAATGACTGATTTAGGTCAAATGCATTACTTTCTTGGTCTTGAAGATTGGAACCATACAGATAGCATATTTTGTCACAACAGAAAGATGTTTCAGAACTTCTTTAGAGCTTTTGTATGTAGGATTGCAATCTACTGGCCACACCTATGAAGGTTGGTGTTAAGTTGCCTACTTCTAATGATTCTCCTTTTGTGAGTCCCACTCTATATAGACGGTTAGTTGGAATTTTGCTTTATTTGACCACTACTAGACTAGATTTTACATATGTAATAAGCTTGGTCTCTAGGTTCATGTACGAACCTAAGGAGACACATTGGGGTGTTGCTAAAAAGATTCTCAAGTGTCTTAGAGGCACAATACATTATGGTATTTATTTTCAACATTCCACAGAAAGTATGTTGGTTGTACACACTGATTCTGATTGGGCAGGCTCTATGGATGATTAGAATTCTACTTCTGCTTATACATTTAGTCTTGGTTCTATAGTCATTTCTTGGAAATCCAAGAACCAGCCCACTATATCTCTTCCTACTGCAGAAGCTGAATACAAAGCTGCCACTTCAGCTACTTGTTTGGCTGAGGAGAATATTACAAGATCTACAAAAACTTTAGGATGGTCCCACAATGTTGTATTGTGTCAATCTGAGCAGAATTGAAATGATTAAAAATCCAATGTTCCATGACAGGACTAAGCACATTGACATCCAGCACCACCATACTTGTGAGTTGATTCAACAAGGTTTGGTTGAAATTGTATATTGTCCTGCAACACAAATTGCTGTTATTCTCACAAAGCCCCTTGCTCGTGATCGCTTTCAAACACTCTGGAGTTTTTTCTTGGTGCTCTTCTCAATGTTCATTATGAGGGAGAGATGGGATAACTAATGAAAAGTTTTTTTCTTGTTTTCTTAATGTTCATTATGCGGGAGAATGTAAGATACTAAACATTGTTAACTTATTAGTTATTGTTAGAAGTCAGTTTTCCTGATTAGTTGATAGTTGCTGTGATTAGTTGCTTGGTGAGTTGGATTCTGTTGTAAATCCTAGTGCATAAGTATGTAAAGTTGATCGATGAATTGCATCAAGAATTTTTAAGTGTCCTCCAAGTATATCTCTGCCTCTTTGTGTTGATGATATGCAGATCATCATAAATATTGTTTAGAATTATTTCAATACTTTCAGAGCGAGTTAAATATATGGTTCATTGTATTGCAACTGCATTTTTGTTTTCGGCTTTTGCATTGCATAATTTGTGCAGCTGTGTACTTATGTTACCTTAGAGGCTTAGAACATGCAGGTTAAATCTTAAAACATTAATATGCATGTGAGAAGACAAAATACCATTTAAGTTTTAAATGACCTTTATGGGAAAATCATAACTGTAACTTGTCTGAATAGGGCAAACTGGAATATACAAAACTTCATACTTGAACAGCAATATCATTCAACCAAGTTGTGGCTGATAAATTTCACTCTGTAATGATAAGCGGAGTCTCACTTGCTATGTATTATAATCATGCACTGTATTGGATAAACGAACACTCCCTGAGACACCAATTAATTTACTAGATCTTTAGATTAGAAATGATTAATAAAAAACTAAAGAGACAATTTCTATTTTCTATAATTTGTCATATAAGATCTTATTTGCCTAAATTGAATGTTTTTTGCAGATAGTGTAACTCTAGGGGATTCACCTTTAAAGCAATACCTTATTATGTGCATATATATTAGGGGTTTTTAAATAATCAAAATATGAACCAATATATTGCTTCAGTTGTCATGTCCCCTCTTTAGTATGACATGACACTTTACGTGGATTTGCCTATTCCAGACTCTCGTAGGCAGATGGTTGTGATGAGAGAGTCATTTTGGCGTTTATTTGGTGATTGGATGGCTCATTATGCTCTTGGAGACATTATATTTATTATTACTTTTTATTTGGGGCCAAAATGTTATTGAGGTGCACTTTTTATTTTATGAAGTAACTTTTTATCTAAAAAGTGCAATGAGGTTTCTAGAAGATTCTATTATGGATACTTCTAGAAAGTCATGGATACTTCTAGAAAGACTAAGAGGCTTCTAGAAGATTCTATTATGGATACTTCTAGAAAGTTATGGATACTTCTAGAAAGACTAAGAGGCTTCTAGAAGATTCTATTATGTGTATAAATAGACCCCATGGGTCTCTCATTTGGGATCGAAGTCTATTTTCTCTAGTGCATCTACTTGAGCATTTGTGGAGCTTGAAGGTCTGCAAATATCATTGATCTTTGGGAACGATAACTCCCTTAGATTAGCATAACTGAGGAAGTGAAATATCTTCTGAAGGGTTGCGTTATTGGAGATGGTACTCAGCCATTTCATGTTGGATTTCAATTAAAGGTTGATTTGAGGGCTTGTATTTGGTGAATAAGGGTTTTGAATTCATCCCAGCTCAAAATTTGGTACTGCAGCCGCACAGTACGACCCAGGTACGGCCTGCAGCAGGGACAGTACGGTAGTGACAGAAGGGCATTCTTGGGACAGTCCAGTCCTCCTTTCATCAGAGTTCAAGGAGTGATTTCCAGGTTCCATTGCATGGTTTTTGTTGTCAATTTTTATGATAGAAGTGCACAGTCGTAACAGTGATATATGTATTCAGAAAACAGTCCATTGTAATCAGACATTGCTATCTTGTAGTTGGATTGATATAGTAGAGAAGGTGCATTGCAAGGTCATTGTTCATGTGTGATAGTTTATACATTCTCTTGTCATAAATTCAGTGCTCATGTGTAAGAGTTTGTAACAGTCATACATTTTTAGAAAATTAGTCTACTGAACAATGCAATCAGAATTTGGGAAATTCATGATATATTAGCATTGAAGTCCTTGCATGAATATTTAGAGTTTCATTATTTTTTATTGTGTTACATTTCAATATTGGTATTGTTATCTCAATTGTACTTGATGCTCAAAACAACCATCATATTGAAACACTACATCACAAACAAAACAATTCAGTGCATGCCAAGTGTTTGACAAATTGTCTCAGTTCAGATTTGGGGTTTATTAGTGGCCTTTATAGTAAGGGTCATTACATCAGTGTGAAGGGGAAGGGTATAATTTAATTAATCTGATACAGATAGTTATTAAGGGTTGTGAAGCATACACAGAAGTAGGGGTGGGGTGTTCCTAAGTGGCATTCCAAATCCTCTATAAATCACTTTGGCAGGTCAATTATAAGGAATTTCATTCACTATGCTGGTCTTACGAGGGTTGTGAAGCTTTCTTTTATCTACCTGGTCTTTCATTGTATCAAAGACTCATAATACTAGGGGCACTTATTTAAGGGAAACACTAATGTAAGTAACAAAGGAAACAGTGATCACACCAAGGCCATGCAAGTTTAGTACAATCCTACTCAAGTTTCCTAGAACCTATTATTGGACTGCTTTTGATAATGCTCCAACCCTACTCGCATGAATAACCAAGTATCTCTAAATCATTTCCATATAATTTAGATTAATATGTACACTATAATTGAGATATCTGTTATCAAGGGAACTCACTGTTGGAGTTGCTGTGACGACGGTTTGGGGGATGAGATTTGTAAGTGCTGTTAAATTGAAGCTTTCTGTAAAATGATATATTTGTCATAGTTTTCATCTAGGTTTTTTGTGCTATGGCTTTAATATATGGGATGGTGATAAAAACTAGTTTTAGGTCAGATCGCCTTTGCTGGCAGTGCCCTTGGTTGATAGTGTAAAAATAATTAGTGGATATAAAAACATAACCAAAAAAAATTGTACATAGGATATCCAATGAAAATAAGGACTGGTTTTAATTATAACAGTATACCCAGAGGCGGTATCAAAAACGTGAATTTATTAAATGGTAAATGAAATTAGAGATGTTTACTAATACCCTAGGAATGCACATGCTATGCTATTGGTACGATAAATGAATCCCTTGGGGATCTCAGAATAATTATTGCTTTTAGGGATTCTGTAGGAATATCAATTTTCAAATTACAATGGCAGGGATGCGGGTAGTGTTGGAAGGTAGATTGGGTGGAAGCAGCATTTGCCATGTTGCTGTTGATTCCCATTGCAGATGTGGTTGGTATGATGGCCAACATGCTCTGTAACTCTATTGGTTAGCCAGAATAAATATTCTGTGACATCTCGTCTTCCTGTTTAGTCTCCTGATCCAAGAGCTTAAGAATTTATTTCTCAGACCATGATACCTGTGCATGAAAATTTTCAACATAGACAGAGTACAGATAACTTCAATCTTAGCTTCTGGAGAATATCAACAGGAGCCACCGGACGGCAATATTCACACAAGAAATCGCTCCAGCACTTCAAACTGCAAAAGCTCAGTAATCTTGTCTCTGTATTCTTGACAAGAGGATTTCTCCTACTCAAAATGGGTGTTGGCCAGGGAGTGGCTAATTCGCTGCAGGTTCAATTGCTATTAAAGTTGCTGCTTTAGAAGAAAATTTGGAAGTAAAGGAATCGAGATTGTTCATCCAATTGGATTTATTGATTATCGCTGGATATGCAACTTTTCAATTTTTATTAGAATCTTACCATGATCTTATGAGTGATTTTACTGATACACTTCATGTATACTTACTTTATATTCAAATTTTGAACTTTGAGCTTCATACTACACGAATATTAGCTTCACAACCCTCTGTCCAGTAGGAGATGGAGATGCCCCTATTTTATTTTCCTATTCAAATATGGTTTCTAGAATTTTGGCGGAATTTCGGCATTATTTTTGTGTCCAGCTTTTGCTAGTCAGATTATGACAAAGATTTAGTATTGATTGTTCTAGCTGCTTGGACTTGTCTCCAAACTTCTTGAACTGAAGATGTTACCGCTGTATAGTAGGGGATCGAGATGCCCCTATATCTAGAGTTTGGGGGCAACTTTCAGGCATTAAATTTTATGTCCAGCATTTTCTAGTATATTAACAAAAATGTAGTATCGAATGCTTTAGCTACTTGGGCTTGTCTCCAATCCTCTGTAACTTACGTTATTACCACTGTATATTAGGGAATCGAGAAGCCCCTATTCTGTTTTCCTAAATTGTTTCCAGAATTTTGGAGTAACTTTTTAGGCACTAGTTTTTTTTTGTTTCCAGCATTTCCTAATCAAATTATAAAATAGATCAAATAAAATATGTAGTATTGAATGCTCTAGCTTCTTGGGCTTGTCTCCAATCTTCTTTAACTTATATTCTTACCATTGACTTGAATCTTATGCAACTGGTTAAGTCGTTTTGTTACACTGCTGGTTAAAATAAAAATAGAAAGACAGGCATTCAAAAATTCATAAAAGAAAGGAAAATTGAGTAGCCTTACCAAAACATGGGAGAATCCAATGTCTCTGGAAGAATGTTGAGATAAGGCCTCCAGGGAGAATTCAACTTTGATTTTTCCCTAAGCAAAAAGAGTGAAATAGCCACCCAAGGTCTCAAGCCCTGGCACAACTTCCCAATTTCAGAAGCGTATACTGTATCCATACTTATCCAAATCTTTTTGGGCACTTCCAGAACAACCTCTCCCTGAGAAATATTTCTTTGGGCCACCAAACCCAACCTTTGAGGTACAATTTCAGGCTTCACCGATGTAGATGAACTTGAGATACCCCCTTCATCTGACAGCCATTGCCAAAAGTACTGAATATCGTCCTTTGATGCAACTTTTAGGCCCCTGTTCGCACTGTTTACAGACAAAGCTCTTGTGTTGCAAGTCTTGACAGACGTGGTGGACAGCGAGGGTTGCAAATGGGAAAATTTGTTGTTCTGAAGGTACCCACACGTGGAAAACAAAGATGTCGAAAGTATGGCCATTGATTTATGAATTTAATTCTGTGTTACACCGAATCCCTTGCATGTGAGCACTCGGTAATAAGCAGTGCATCAAATGTAAATATTCGCTGTATTCATTTAAACATGGACGTAAGAGATCAGAGCTTTAACTT
The DNA here is from genome assembly GCF_030272615.1 of Cryptomeria japonica. Taxonomy (NCBI): domain Eukaryota; kingdom Viridiplantae; phylum Streptophyta; class Pinopsida; order Cupressales; family Cupressaceae; genus Cryptomeria; species Cryptomeria japonica. The sequence goes on along the minus strand of NC_081414.1, from coordinate 876,922,275 downwards.
CCCCTGGTAATGTTAATGGTTGGCTGATAATTTGCTTTTCAGCTGAAAAACACCTTAACCATTTGAATCGTTATTATATTCATATTATTCTTCAGTGTCATTTAGGAGTCCAGTAGATTGTCAAGGATTGGAACAGAGGCAATAATACTAGATGGACAATTGCCACGTAGCATCTTATCTATATCCATATAAAAGCAGATTATATTACTAATAAGTTTGATTTTCGTTCGTGTCTATGGCTATTAATTTTACAATAAAATGATTAGTCCCTGGCAGATCCTTATACTTCACTTCGTTTCTGGTTTGAGATTATCATTTTATTGTAAAAATTTTTAGTCCCTGGCAGAACCTTATACTTCACTTGTTTCTGGTTTGAGATTAATTTCTCTAATCAATCCATTTTATTTTAGATTTTTTTAAATAGTTATAGTATAAATTTTTATTGGCTGGTTTGAATTTTGATGGTTATATTTATAATTTTTCATTAATAAAAAAAAAAAATATTATTTATGAAATCACAATTCAAGTGGTTAATATTTGGGAGTATACTTTCATTTGATTAGTTTATATTTACTCTCAACAAACAAGATATTTTTGGACCTTTTTTCATAGTTTTCAAGAAGATATAAACTTCCATCAAGACATTGTATCAACATGTATAAACTAGATTTAACTACTTTGAACGGCTCGATGTCTCCTGCTCCCGCCCAAGCGCCCAGACGTTTTCAAATTCCTCATCTCCTACTCGCAACAGCTCCCCTACACTGGCCCCTACCGTTGCGAATGGCGTTGCTGGTGTTGGCGGTGCTGCTGGTGTTGGCATTGCTACTACTATGGGTGGTGGTGGGGGTTGCTTCTCGGTGCCCTTGTCCATGGCCTTTCCTCCCTTTTGTGTTGTTGGGTCTGTGCGCGTTGCTCCTCTGGTTGTGGGTTCTAGTTCCCACACGACTGGTGTTCTGGTTTTGGATTTGGATGCCCTAGCTGCTGCTGATGATGCTTTGGTTATTAGGGAGTCTCCCAGGATTGGTGTTGCTCCTGATGACCCTCCTTCAGGTGCTAATGCTCTGCCCATACCTCCTTTTGCTGGAATTGGTAGCTTTGCTCGTGTGGCCAGATTTGTTGCCCATCCTTCCAAGGGGGTTCGACCTCTTCCTTGTGCCAAGACTTCCCCTATTGTGGTCTGTGGTCGGGAGGTTGTGGAGAATGTTGATTTCTATCAACGTAGTGCTTTAGTCTGCAGATTTGTTGGGTTTTGGCTTTCTCTTTCGGACCTTCATCGTTGGGTGAGAGATTCTTGGAAGCCTTTAGTTGCTCATGGCATTGAGTTTTTCCCTTGTGCTAAAGGCTTTTTCGTTGCTTCTTTTACCTCTACTCTTGATCATGATTTGGTTCTAGGAAAGTTGTGGATTTGGGGGGATTTCTCCCTCTCTATTAAGCCCTGAAATTCTTCCTTCAATCCCCTTACTGAATCTCTCTTTGTTCGTCCGGTTTGGGTCCGCCTCCCCAATCTCCCTCTCCATTTTTGGGAGCCTTCTTGTTTCAAGGCCATCAGTAACTCCATTGGCAACTTCTTGAAGGTTGATGATGCCACATTTTCCAAGGGTCATTCTACCTTTGCTCGTTTGTTAATTGATGTCAACATATCTCTGGCCCTCCCTAGGGATATGGTTCTTATGGTTGGGGAGAGGCCTTGGACTCAGCCGCTGGATTATGAGGGCCTCCCCTTTCGTTGTCGAAGGTGCTTCTCAACATGTCACTTAGCTTCAGATTGTTATCTCTCTCGCCGCATAGGTGTTGCTACTTGGTGGAAGGGTGCTATTGAAGATCACTTGACTATTAATGCTTCAGACTCTTCGGTTGAATCCTCTCGAGATGAGGTGGCCCTTACTGCTGATGAAGTCTTTGCTGATATTACCGCTATTGTGGATTCTTCTACCCCCTTGGCTCCTACATTTGTTGCTCCAGTGCCTCTGCTTCGCTCTTCTCCTAGCAGTTCTACTCTTGATGTTGTTCTACAACATCATTTTGTTGTTATTCTGCAACAACAGTCTGGCAGTGTCTTTGCGGGGTCTTCCCCACCTGATTGTTCTTTGATTCCTAATGACAGTGGCTTTCCTGATGGTTTACAAGCGAGATCCTTTCTGCTTGGTCTTTCCCTTGATGGCCCCGAGAGTAGTATCGCCTGGACTGTTGTTTGTCGCAGGCGGAAGGGGAAGTCCTCCCCACCCCCCCTTGGATTGGGTGTCCACACCCCTCGCTGAGTTGGGTTTGAGTTGTTGAAGGTTGGACAAGTTCCCTTTGTTCGACCTTGTTGGTCCCCGACTTGCTCCGATGTGTTGTTTTTCCTGCCTGCGGAATTTTCTTTTTTGATAGTCTCTTTCTATGTTAAGGATCAGCGCCCTAGTTAACGTTGTTTTTTTAATAAAAAACATGTATAAACTAAATAAGGGAGTAAGATAATTTTTTGTTTGAGTCCACATTGTCTATGTGAGAGAGTTTTGTTTATATTTATTTATGGTGATCCCTTGCTTTTTTGTGGTGTTGTTTTGTTGGTACTACGAAGTGTGCATGGTCTGGAGTGCAAGTTTGGGGCTTTCCAAAATATGGTTTTGATTTATATTTAGTTGTCACACCCCAAATTTTGGCTTGTAGTTTTTTATTACGGTAAAAGCAGGTTTTGAAGGGGCCCTGAAACCCTTTACAAAAGATCCTTAAGAAAAAAGAGCATTAAGAAACAAGAAGGAACATACATCTGAAAAACTAGCATAGCAACTAGCAAAATCCAACAAAAAAGCCCCACAAAACCAGCAATGACCAGCCAAAACAAACAAAGCATAAAAAAGGAACTACTTTATGTTTTTCAGGGCATTAGCCAAGTTTCCACTAATCCCATACAGTTCTTTAATATTATCCCTAAGTTTAGGGATTTCCTTAGAAGAGGACACAACAGCTTTCTTCATGCTCGCCCTTGTTCTCTTTGCCACTCCCCCAGGAGTACTTTCTGCAATCCCAGTCTCGTATTTTGGCTTGTAGTTACTTTTTACTATTACATTAATTATGTGTTTAATTATGCATGAATAGATGATTTTACTTTGAATTGATGCCTAAATAAAAGCATAATGCAATATGAATGTATTTTTTTTATGCCGAATTTGAACTCTATCTTAAACCCTAACTAAGATTCAACCAAACTCTAGGTCTACAAATTCATTCAATAAAACTCAATGGATATCTATAAATGCATACAATTGACAATGAAATAAGCAAAATATACCTTCATATGCATAGGAGGTTTGTCTCCATGGTTCTCTTATCCTCCATGATCTTGTGTTTAATAATGGGGGCTCTCAGATTTGTATACACTTGCTCAAGAGCTCAAGGAAGAATGGATGTGGTTGTGATGATGTATGTTAAAAGTCTGATGATATGTTGTTGAAGTGATTTTGGCAGTGTAAATATGCTCAAACTATATGTGTTGGGTTATGAGAGGAGGAAGCTTCTTTTATAGAGATCATCCTAAGAGGGTTTAGATTAAGAGGTGGGATTATGAATGGTGAAAATCACATAGAAGAGAGAGACTCAATAGAATTTGAGGTTAGATAGAGATGAAGGGAGGAGATTAAGAGGTGAGTTGACTTTGGAGAAAGCACAAAATGAATGAAGAGATGGTTGATACTTGTCACATGCCCACAAATTTAAATTGTGATCCATGTGAACAAGTTGGAGGGCTAGGATTAAAAGAGGGAAAACCTAAATAAATTAATTAAATAAATAAAAATATTTATTTAGTTAATAGAACAAAAGGGATAGATAAATTAAATAAATAAAGTATTTATTTAATTTAAAACAGGAGATGGAAGGATTAAATAAATAATAAATATTATTTAAACTAAAAAGAAGAGGCTTTTTGAATTAATTAAACAAATAAAAATATTTACTTAATTAATAGTGGAGGAGGCTAATGAATTAACTAAATAAATGAAAATATTTATTTAATTAATAGAAGACATTAGGATAAAATAAAATTAAAATTAAAAAATATTTATTTAATTAAAGGACAATTTTAGGTGTCTACATTTTGTCCATTTTTGAGACAATGCAGTTTATCGCATAATTTCAAAGAATAAAATTTTAACTGATATGTGCCCCAATTTGGAAGTTGGTATATGCCCCCTTGAGAGATCAGGTGAAAAATCGAAAAAAGGTTCAGACAATCTCTCTACAAAAAGAGAGGATAGTACAGATGGAGCAGCAAAAGAAATAGGTTAGATTGGCAGAAAACGGGGTTAGAAGAGGTCACGGGGAATTACGGAGACCACAAAGGGGTACCATGACCAATTAGGGTTACAATGCATATATATATATATATAGTAGCTTGGAGTAAGGATCTCCTCATTTGCATCCATCACTTTTAAATATCATAGCGCAAAGTAGATCTTAGAAAGGAGAGTAGAGCAGTTGCGAAGATGGTTAGCATAACAAAGCAATTCTACAAGTTTGTGCGCGTGCAACGATATCAGCAACAAAAGGAGCACAGTGAGCAGGTAAGTACATCTTCCTTTTGTCAATTTCATGCATTTATGGCGTCATTAATAGGGGTCAAAGTTAGGATAGCCAAACACATAGTAGAATTAGGTTTAGGTGAAAACATGTCTATGGTTGATCTTGGTGTGTATATGGTGCACAAATGCATATAGGGTAGTTATTGGCGCATTTATGGTTCTTAGCATGTGCATGGTTGTTAAAACTATGTGTGGTATCTAGACATGCATGCGGTCAAAAACCATGTATATGCTAGGTAAAACTATTAATATGGCTAAGTGCATATATGTACCATGAAAGTGCATCTATGGTAAAAAAACATGCATATGATAGATAAAAATGTGTATTTGATCAATTAGGGGCAAAAGCTACAAATGTGATAAACGGATGTGACTAAGAACGATTATTATTTGATTGATAGAATTGGACAAGTGCCTCAACTAGATTAGTTGATTGAATTGTTGTTGATGCAATGTTTGTTATGATTGTAGACTGATTTGCCACCATGGAGTCACAGGAGAGATAATCAAGTATGCAGTGATTGAGACTTGACCTGACTAACACATACCACCATATCCTTGGCTCAATAGGGTTATGGAATACTACTTTTATGCCCAAGATTAGGGAAAACCTAGGGATGCTTTCTACATTGGTTGAAAGATGGTACATGAGACCAGTTTGTTTCACTTGCCAATGGGAGAGATGTTCGTCACCTTAGAGGACGTATGGTGAATAGTGTGAATTCTGATAGCAGGGGAGCTTGTGATCTATGACAGAGATGGGGAAGCAGATGCTTTGCATTGAGCATTTGGAGATGATGACTTGGAGATTCGGGGAGGGTATGTGAGCTAGTGTAATGCCCCGCCAGGAAACCTCGAAGGGATAAAGCTAGAACAGAAGAATAGAGTGCAAATATTTTTTATTTTTTTTAAATTAAACACTACACAATGATACAATGAGTTATCAAAGTTCATATTATACAACGAAAGACTTAAATAACAACTAAAGAGTTTCCCAACGTGATTACTTAATTCGACATTTAATTCAACTCACGTTAATTAATCCAAATAAGTTGATTGACTTAATAACAAGATAATACTTTGAACAAGGGCAAATTCGTTTGGTAGGTTAAAATTATAGATAACATGATGAGTTCATCCATTAAGGTTAAAAATATAGATAACATGATTAAGTTCATCCAATAAAATTTAACCATACATTACGTTCAAACTTTCATTAAAACACAAGTCATGCATCTAATTTCAGAACATACTTTAATTTCATTATAAACTAATGAATACTTTCCATGCATACTTAATTGCATTATCAACAACTGAATACGTTCCATTATTCAAATCCACATTCTTTCATGATACAAATTACTGCATTTAATAAGATGACTGCATATATGCATTTAAGATTAACTTCATCTAATCCACATTATACATTCTAGCATAATGTCATCCATACATGCTAAAATAAAAAGGAAACATAAGAATATAAACACCACATAACACCGAAATGATATCAGAGTTCACCCCTAGTGGGCTACGTCTCTGGGTCTTCTCAACTGCAAGACCCCTCTGATAAAATAATAGGGTGAAGAATACATAAGGTTCGCATCATTTACATCCTACCATTAAGGCGTACATAAACCAATAATACATACGACCACATCGGTCCAACAAATACATGAATGGTCTTTGAATAGGAAAAGGATCCAACTGAACATAATAAGAAGCAAATACAAAGATCAACTGGAGCACCTGCGAAACTAAGTCTTCGCATCCCATCATAAGCAACCCATGGTCCAACATGAATATCAGGTTCTCACAAGGGCATAGACAACATGACAACTCCACAACAATGCTCCTATCAAAGACAACACAACAACACACTAGCGAACATAAGGGACAAGTGTAATCGCATAACTTGGTATGGCTACCATGGTAGGCCTCCATAGATTCTGGCCTCATCTACTGGATTACCCTGGCAACCTATTCCGAACCTCCAGCCCATCCAAGCCTCATGTGGACCCAACACTTCCTTTCGTGAAGACAAGGTTGTTGGTTTGCCATTTTAGGCCTTCTCACTGCATGTCGAGTTTGTACTAGCACTCATCCCATGTGTGAGGCACAATTATCTTACTTAGTGTTTTCAATAACTAAACTCTCTAATATGCTATTAGGTTATCACTTATTTAGACACACTTTCGATGGGTTACCCAGCAACCACTTTGGGCACGACCCCCACTCGAAAGACACTTTCCCATATGATACTAGACCATAATCAAATGAACTCCTAAACCAAGAAATACACCACGACAAGATTACAGAGTTCAATACGGTAGAAATACCCACTTGGTCAAACAAGACTTCATACGAGGTGCACTAACTGACGGTACTCTAACTAAAGACCTGACCAGCTATGGTCAACCATGAACCAACATTCAACACTCACATAAAGGCCATGACCGGATACAAAATCATCACAAGAAAACAATCAAAACTCGAGATCAAGGGCATAAGCAAGTACCCAAATCAACATACGACAATATCCAACAAACCAAAATCAAGCACTTGTCATTTCTTAAGCAAATGTGAATACAGAAAATTAAACATGCAAAGGCATAAATCGGAAAAGACAATCTTCTTTCATATTGTTTAAACTTTAAAATTGATCCAATTTTATACTGGATCTAAGTTTGATTGCAGTTTGTCTACCTTGTCTAGGTACATGTCGCTCATGGTTTTCTAACTCACTAAAGTTCATTTTGCATCAGAAAATAATATAATCACTTCATCCTGAGTTTTCAACCAAAATCACATTAATATAAATATAATATATGTAGAACACCCAATGATATAAAATCAATTTTTCATTAATCACATAAAAATATGATATTCATTTTCACAATAAAACATCATTTTCATCCTATCTTGACACGGTTTATCTAAACTTATTTTCTTTTCGAAACCAAGATATACTTTCCAAAAAATAAAAATATACATTTAAGGAAACTTAAACTAGATAATCATTTCCCAATGAAATCAAGTTCTCAAGCATATATTAAAACAAATATACCAGCTAAAGATATTAATTAGTATATATATACCTTAATTAATAATCCATAATTACAACAATTAATATATATTTAAAAATATGCATTAATTAAAACGGCAATTAATATATAATTTAATAATATACATTAATTTATAAATCACTATAATATATATATATATACATTAAATTGGTAATTATAAATTAATATATTATTAATAAAAAATATTAAATAAAAAAAAACATTTAAAAAAAAACTTTTTTTTGTTTTAAAAGGGGGCCCACGAGCCCCACCATGTGGAAGCCCACGTGGTCTCCCCTTTCCTAAAGGAAGGGTTGTGTGGAGACCATGCCATGGCCTCCACACCATGGCTCTCCCCATGGCTTGGGAAAGCCATGGCTCTCCCCAGCCATGGGTCAAGGCCGTTGTTCCCAATCTTCCCCCAAAACAACATTTGTTTATTTTGTTTAATTTATTCTATTAAAACAAAAAACCTCTAATCAATAGTCTTAACAGATACAATATTCTGAGAATCAGTTTCCAGAATATGAATGCTCAATTTATAAACATATATATGTATATATGTATATGTATATGTTTATGTATATATACATATACATATACATATACATATACACATATACATATACACATATACATATATACATATGTATATATGTATATGTATATGTATATGTGTGTGTGTGTGTGTGTGTGTGTGTGTAAAACAATGCATTTCCAAACCATAAACCCAGAAAATGGCATGGAGGATGAAAATTAAGCAATCTATTGGAATAAACAATCCCAGCAAGTTAAAATTGGGAAAAAATTAACCAACATATCCAAAATGCTCAAATTTGCATTTTTTTTGACAAAATTAAACTATGGACAGCTAGCTCCCAATTTTAATTTTAAAACAACATGAGCAACCAAAATCTAAATTTGAGGTTGGAAAAGAAGACAATGAGGGTTTGAATTGGAGATTTAATTACAACTCTTTCATTTTCCCCAAATAAATGAGATTTTTAACCTTCACAACCAGATTTTTACAAAATCCAAAACAATCTCTTTTAAACAAAGAAACCAACAAAATAAACTAGAGACCTACCTGATTCAGCAATCCTAGAAGATATTTGATGAAGAGCCCAACCTGCAAGCTCAAGAAATCCTTCCTTCCCCAAAATGCCCAATTTTCTCCATCCAAAAATATTTTTCAAAAATACTCTCCAAAAATAATCCTCCCAAATTATTTTTCAAACCCTAGGTTAAATGGAAGATTGTTGACCAAAATTCATTTTTTTGAATTTAAATATTTTCTTTTAAATAAAATCTAAAAATCATTATTTTCAACAAATCAAATATACTAAACTTGCTTTTCTAATAAAATTGATTTTCTCAAATAATTGGAATTAACCTTTCTATTACCAAAATGCCAAAGAGGTTAAATTATTTCTATTTCAAATAAAATTTAATCTTTCCTTTCAAATGCATAAACTGAATAAATTTATCATTTAAAATTAACCATTTAATCGAACTTGCTACAAACATGAATAGAGCAATTCTAATTAATGAGTACTCGCATAAAGGGAACCTATTTAATTTAGTCCCTTAATTACTAATGTGTAAACACACATTTAATCAAATTAAAAACTAAGGATTAAATACTCAATTTAACCACACACAAAACATGCAACCCAAGAAAGCCAAACAAATAGACGACCTGCATACCCAACCAAAGGGAATACCGACAGACGACTGACGACGCTCACTGGAGCATGACTAGGGTAAAATGAGGGTCTTACGACCACCTAATCCAAACTCTAAGGAGCAAAGAGGTACACTCAAACCTGCAAATCTAGATGGAGACGAAACTCGTACCTATGCGGTACTGTACCTACAATCTCCTGCAACCGTGAGTCACACATGCATATATATATATATATATATATATATATATATAATGAAAGTGTTAGCCCGAGATTAATAACCGAATCAGGAGAGCAAATAAACTTACATAAGAATTGATGCGAAAGCACATTAACAGGTGCGCACAATAATCATAACATCTGACTATAGCATTATAACATGGTTAACTAACCAAGGTCAAACCGAGATTAGAATCTGATTAGGGCTGGGGCACTACAGCTAGGTTGAGATGGAGAGATCTAGCGAGGTACTCCCCATAGTTTTGTGTGGGATCATAAGAGGTTACATCTATCCAGATAGGATGACTCATAGTTTGTATATCAAATGGGCTTGAGCTATAGAGATGATTATTACACAGGGAACTCAATTTGCATGGGCCCCATGTTTATTGGCTTATTTATATCATGATTTGCACCAGTTTGTCTACATGGGTGGGTGTAGTATATCAACTAGCGTGACATTAACTACACATGTGGGCCTATGAGCCTATTACAATTTTGAGGTCAGTGTGCATGAGGTTTCAAGGAGCTGGACAACCATATGTATTTATGTACAACATGATTACTTCCTAGCCCAAGCTAAGAAAGATGGAGTATTGAAGGCACAACATAGATGGCATTGATGCAGTGATTTGGAAACCCTACTTAGACTGTAAGGGTGATGATGTAGAGTTACCATTTTTCTTTCAAACTCAATGTTTAATTAAGTGCATGGAGTATATCATTGAGCATCATCTACCAGGCAAAGTTTTGAGACAGTTTGGCCGAGTATAGGGTCAACCGCAAGGTGCCATGGAGTTTGCACAGACATGTAGAGGGATGCCTCGGTGGGGTCTGACATTATCATATGATGTGGTTGTCATAGATTTCTAGGCCTTGATTCATGTACAATAGGATATGCATAGAGATATTGCAGATGCTAGCATGACTCCAAATTTTGAGGCCTAGTTTACATGCAACACACCCCTTTCCACGGCTCATATGTCGAAGGGAGTTACACCTCACAAATAGATAAAGACATGGAGGGAGAGGACACCAGTCGAGGAGGAATAGACAAGGAGAGGAGGACGTGGAGGGAGAGGTGGAGATGGAGGGCATTGAGGAGATGATGGATAGGGAGAAGATGGAGGGGGAGGAGGACCAACACCGATGATAGCCATACCATTACCTCTCAGGGTTCAAAGGGGAAGAGGTGGATGACCCCAACCAGGTCTATAATCATAAGCATAGGTTCAAGGTGATGTACAAGGACAAGATATACCCCAAGCACAGGCAGGTCAGGATGGACATATAGCGGCCTTGTGGGCACAAGTTTAGGCTAGAGATGCACATATTGGGATACTACATGGTTTATCTATTGCACGAGAGGCAGAGATAGCCTCCTTGAGGCAACAAGTGCACGATTTGAGTAGTGAGAAGGACATGACTTTACAACTATATAGCCAGATCGAGGATACCATTTACTAGGCCATGGCGGTACAATAGGGAGATGTGGTCGAGAGCATGGAATTTTGCCTTTGTGTTGAGCTAGAGATTGCCTATTGGAGACACCTGTATGAGTCAGTGGTGCTTGCAAGACAAAGAGCTGGTAGCTTTCAGCAGAGTTCCCATGGGAGGTCGCAGAGGCAAAGAATAGAGAACGTGAGGGGTATGGGACCACCATGGGCACCATTAGGGGCAACAATTCAGCAAGAGGACCACCACCCCCGCAACTAGGAACAAGATGGGCAAGGTGTGCTCAAAGACCATCGAGACTACCAAGTTCCAAGGGTGGTAGTTCATAGTAGCTCTTTGCAATCCTTTGATCAATTGTGTACGATGTGTAAACACTTATGGGACATGATTTTGGTGCTCCTGGTAGCCATTTTGTGATATATGACATCATTGTATCTGACACATTATATTTTGATTATATATGACATGACCAGATTCTTTGCAGTGCCTATATGCATGTATTATTATGTGATGGATTTTTATGATGTACTTGTGTTCTATATTATTATATGATGTGATGTTGTTACGATGCTATGATTTATGTGATGAATCATTATGTACTATATGATGTAGTTAGGACTTATGTGTTATGTTGTTATAGATGCATTTATGATATTTTTGTGATAGATTGTGTATGAAGTTTAAATGAAATTATGATGCATGATGTTATGTGATGGATTATGATATATATGATTATGAGCTAACATATCATGGATGCAAAATGGGATATTATATGAGATGTTTTATATGATATGTGTTATGAACATGTTATGTAGGATGGTGTCTATTGCAAAGCATGCCCCTAGTATTTTTGTTGTGTCAACATACTTAGTTGATCGATAGGGGACTACCAGGATGAGCAAGGGGATGATGATCAATTGGCCATAGAATAAATTAAGTGAGGATGCATGATTGATGGGAGATAGGGGAATAATGGATGAACGAGCCCTTGTGCAAATTTTTGAAGTGTTTATCATCATTGATCTTTTTATAGCAAGTGGTTGCGACTATTTGGATATGAGTTAGACCCAAACAATCTACATATCATTTGCATAAAGAGAATACATTCACAAACAAGGAATTCCCTTGTTCATACTAGACTCGTAGGTCCTCGATGATCATAGACTGTCATATACTCAAACGAACCATAGTATTACTAGAGAACACATCACAAGCAACAATCATGTGAGAATGCCCCATCTCGACCACTCTAGTCAATAGACATCCTTGAGTAGCATAGTAAGTGTGTCACAAAACATCAAATCAAAAAGAAAAGTAAAAACCTAAACCAACAACCAATGAAATCCTCATGCCATAGATGTTTCTTGCCATAATTTAGACTTGGTCTAATTTTGATAATATCTCAATAAAGGACAAATAATGCTCATGCAAACAAGATCGTCAGTTGTGCTAAGTCTTGTTCTCGATCGAAAGGTTGATTTGGTTGAAGCACAACACTACATAGGCTCATCTAAAAGTCTCTCAATCCATGAAATGAATGCTTTATTGCAAAAAAAAGATGAAAAAACCTATTGTGGATTAGTGATGTAGGTAGAATTTATTGTAGATTGTGAGTGTAAGGAGGGAGAAATTAAAATTTTTCATAACCTGTGGTTTTCAAGGATCTAATTTTGTCACTAGGTTGAGCATATGCCCCCAATCAGGGATATGAACTGATTATTATGGGTGGAGAAAGCTGACTACAAGGGTTTTATTATGGAAGGTGATGACCTTGGTAGAACAATAACAAGCCATGATGGGGATAAAAGATTTATTATGGAGTGGAGGTGTGAACGTGAAGTGGAATCCTAAAGGAGAGAGAATCAAACTTTTTACAGATGGTGTCAGTTTCTCAGTTGTCACCATGGTACTTGCCCAAGGCGCCACCAAAGTGGTTTTCACCATTGGGTGAATTTATTCTCTTTACTTTTTTATTTTATGATTTTTTTGTATTCTTGACATTTTTTATTTTTTTTTGTATTTCCCAATATTTCAAAGGGTTCTCTAAAGATCTTAGTGTGAAACTTGCAAAGGTGCATACTATTGATAGGATCTTGAAGCAGTCACTGGTGAGGAGGGACCTCAAAGAGATCAATCCAGATTGGTCAGCAAGAGTAAACACAACGAAAACACACATATATGATGGAGGAAATGCAGAACAAATAGTTTTATTGCATGAAATTTGATTACATCCAACTAGTAACAACCAGGTTACAACATACCAGCACACAGGCTTGGTAGAATAGGTCACAGCTAGGATCTTGAATCGAAAGATCTATCTCCTAGGCACAGTTTATCTAACTGATACTCTGATTGATTCCAAATTGATTCCCCCCCCCAATTCTAATGCATGATTATAAATGTATATATATATATATATATATATATATATATATATATATATATATATATATATATATATATATATATATATTGATCCAAAGGATCCAGTCATCCCAAAAGGGACCAAAACCCGAAGAACAAGACCTAACATGCAAAATGAACAAGGTCGGCCTCCACCAAGGGATTCCTCTGAAACATCCAAAGGATGAAACGAAGAAGATCGGCCACACACCAAGAAACGTCGAGATCAACATCCAAGGCTTCACAAGCTTCAGAATGGGTTCCAGTAGATCACCAGAATAGGTCTTAGGCAATCGATAACAAGAAACTGTCATAAAGACCGGTAGTGATATCTTGTCGGTAAGTGATCCAAATGCGATGCAGTCTGAAAGCAAGAAAGATGATCAAGTCTTCAGGTAGAATCCAACTCCACAGGATCCGGTGAGCCAAAACTGGGACACACAGAAAGGAAAAACTAAAACTACAAACAAAACAGAAAGGAAAATGTTTTTGGTTGATGCAAGATTGTTGTGAACCGGGGATGCTCCTACATCAAACATCTGAGGTTAATGAAAAAGTGAACCTCTCACTTTGCTAGGGCCAGAGGGAAACCAAGGCGGTCTACCTCTACCTAAGAAATCCAAGATGAATCTTCATCCGATCTGCTCTTCCACTTCACAAGATATTATTTTTTACTGACTATTCTGGGTACTATGCCCAATCCTACATACCAAAATATCTTCAATCTGATCCAGTTCCTTTTGGGGCAATTGTTTCTCAATGTTTGCAACATTTTCCTCGCTAAATTTGGTTCATGGTACCCATGAAGATATGCAATGTTGAATATAGGTGAAATACTTAGATTATTCGGTAGCTCCACTTCATATGCATTCCCAGAACTGAACTTCCTCAAAATCTTACAGGGTCCAAACTTCTTCATATGCAACTTATTATAAGTTCCAATCAGGAATCTCTCTTTTCTTAGATATACCATCACTTCATCGCCAAATTCAAATTCCTTATGTCTCCTCTTCTCATTTGCCTTCTCCTTATATTTGTTGTTCATATCTTCCAAATGATGTTTAACCTAAATATGTAATGCTGGCATGTGATCTGCAAAATCTTCTGCTTCTGAACTCTTCCGGTCTTCACTGCTAATGTGCCTCAATTCTGCTATTCCTCTAGGATGCACTCCAGTAACAATCTCAAAAGGTGTTTTTTCGATACTTCTATTCATTGATTGTTGTAGGCAAACTCTGCTTGTGTAAGGATCAACTCCCAACTTCTGGTTTTATCTCCCACTAAACATCTCAACAAGTTTTCCAAACTCCGGTTAACAAATTTTGTCTATCCATCAGTCTGCGGATGAAAAGTAGAACTAAACTTGAAATCTGTCTTCATCTTCTTCCAAAGTGTTCTCCAAAAATAGCCAAAAAACTTAGTGTCTCTGTTTGAAACTATGCTCTTAGGTAATCCATGCAATCTCACAATTTCCTTGAAAAATAGGTTTGCTACATGTAATTCATCTGATGTCTTCTTACAAAGTATAAAATGAGCCATCTTCAAAAAGCTATCCACTACCACAAATATAGAATCATTCCCTCTCGGTGCCTTGGGTGATCCAAGTACAAAATCCATGCTTATATCCTCCCATGGTCTTACCGGTACTGTCAAAGGTTTATACAATCCCACATTTTGACTACTACCTTTTGCAACTTGACAAACTCTACAACTCTTCACATATCTCTTAACATATTTATGAAGCTAGGGCCAAAAGTACTGCTCACTCACCAATGCGACTGTTTTATCAATGCTAAAATGTCCAGCTAAACCTCCACTATGTTTCTCTTTTAATAGGTTCTCTCTCATGGAACTCTTAGGTATGCACCACTGAACTCCCCTAAATAACATCCCATCATGAATGAAATAATCCAATCATTTTCTCCTATCAACCATAACCGGTTCTCTACATGCTTTCCAAGAATCTACAAAATCCAGGTCTTCAAATCTTCAAAACCTAACAGTGTCACTCTTATCTCTGTCAGCAAATTCCTTCTCCTACTCAATGCATCAATAACTTTGTTAGATTTCCCACTTCTATTCTTCAACACAAAGGTGTAACTCTGCAATAATTCTACCCATCTCATATGTCTCTGATTCAACTTACTCTGACTGTTCAAATACTACAAAGCTTGATGATCGGTATACAACACAAACTCCTTAGGCAAAAAGTAATGTCTCCATTCTTCAAGGCTTGAACTATGGCATAAAATTCCTGATCATATACTGAATATCTCCTCTGGGCATCATTCAATTTCTCACTGAAATAGGTTGTTTCTCTCCCTTCTTGACTCAAAATTGCTCCTATTGTTGTTCCACTTGCATCACAATCCACTTGAGACACCTTATTGAAATCTGGTAAAGCTAACACAGGTTGCTCAGTAAATTTTTGCTTCAATAATCCAAAACTTTTGTTTGCTCTGATGGTCCCCTTGAATTCCTTTCGATCTCCTCTCATCGTCTCAGTTGTAGGGTTACAAACTGAATTGAAATTTTTGATAAACTTTCGGTAAAAATAGCCAATCCATGAAATGATCTTACCTCTTCAACGCTTTCTGGTACAGGCCACTCAACAATGGCTTTCACTTTCTCAAGGTCCATCTTCAAACCATCCTAAGGTATCACAAATCCCAAATAGACTAACTCATCCTTCATGAAAGTAGACTTCTTGATATTGATCAACAACTTTTCTTCTCTCAACCTTTGTAAAACTTGTCTTAACTACAACAAATGCTCCTCTCTTGTTTTATTGAAAATCAGAATGTCATCCAAATATACAATAACAAAATTACCCAAGAATTTCTTTAATACCTCATTCATCAGCCTCATGGAAGTACTTGGTACATTAGTCAATCCAAAAGGCATCACCAACCATTCATATAGTCCTTCATTTGTCTTAAATGTTGTCTTCCACTCATCACCTTCTTTGATCCTAATCTGATGATATCCACTCTTCAAATCTATCTTTGTAAAGTATTTTGCTCCACTCAAACAATCCATTATGTCATCCATCCTAGGCAAAGGAAATCAGTATTTCACTGTGATCTTTCTTATTGCTCTTGAATCGGTACACATCCTCCATTCTCCATTCTTCTTAGGTGCTAATACTGTTGGTACTGCATAAGGGCTCAGACTCTCCCTGATCAAACCTTTCTTCAATAGCTCCTACACTTGTCTATTCAATTCTTCATTCTCTATCGGTGTCAACCAGTGTGCAACTTTGTTAGGCAAACTAGCTCCGAGAATCAAGTCCATGCAATGACTAATACTTCTAACAGGTGGCAATCCATTAGGTACTGTAGACACTCAAAATTGTCATGTCTAATTAAATAAATATTTTATTTATTTAATTATCTAAGCCTAATTCTTCTATTAATTAAATAAATTTTTATTTATTTAATTAATTCATTTATCCTCTTCTACCTTATTTCTCATTTAAATAAATACATTTATTTATTTAAATTATCCCTTTCCTAAATTAAATAAATATTTTATTTATTTAATTGTCCTACTTCTTCTATTAATTAAATAAATCTTTATTTATTTAATTAATTCATTATCCTTTTCCACACATGACACATGTCATTCATCCCTTAATTCCTACACTACCTACCCCTTTCATTATTTTATTATTTCCTTTACCTACCCTCTAATCTTAGCCGACCTCTCTTTTTACACCTCTCAATCTTATCCCTCCATTTCATATTGTGTCTTCTATTTAAGGAGATGCTTTCTTCATTGTCAAACCCTAATGACACATCCTAATGACTGATTTTGGAGTACTTGGCTACACTACGATCCTACTTGCAACCACATTCCGTTCTTTGTTGAGCTCTTGTGCATACAAAAATCTGAGAGCAAGCATATCAAACAAGATCAATGGAGATAGGAAGAATGGAGATCAAAACCCTATTGGACATGTGATGGTATAATCTTTGTGATTTTGAGTTATTTTGCATTGTCTTAGGTTATCTTCATATGTTATGGTGGATCTTTGTTCATTGTTAGGCTAGGGTTTGGTGGTTGAATTCATTTAGCCTTTCAATTTTGTTATTATTGTTATCCATTTTCACCATACACATTTGTCTAAACTTGAGTCAAAAGGTCACTTGCTTGTCCTCATCATACTTTGTCAACACACTACATACAACTACACTTTGCTAAGTGGTCCCTCATCAAGGTTTTTTACCTTTGGGTCTCATTTGGTCTTACTTAGAGTCAAGGTCAGCTTACCTCATCAAGAGAAACGATCCTCTCTTTGGAAGTCACACCTACTCTACTACTTACATACTTGGTCTTACACTTTGGACATTGCAAGTACACCTCAAGATTCATTTACACTCCATACAACTCTTGGTCTTCCATACTCTTTTCATATTTTTCATCTAGTCTCTCACATATTGGTCAAACACCTAGTTCATGGTTGAAACCCGCCTTCAAAAATCTAGGAGAATAGCTAAAGAAGCTCAAGAATCCGCAAACATGAGTTCTTATGAGTATGACAATGATTTATTCTTCAATCCTGAGCACACTACATTACCAAACATGGATGTCTATAGAAACATTCCAAATGTGGAAAACGCAGACACTACAAACAACAATGCTACACACAATGACAATGTGGACAACTTTTCAATACATTCAGCAGATGTAGAAGAATCCATTATGAATCCCCATTTCAATAGATTGGTTGAAGAAATAATGAGGAGGGATAGACAATACTTCGTACACATGATGGCACAAAGTGGAGCCAAGATACCTCATGATTTTGACATGTTTCAACTTATGGAAAGTCGACCCTCACAACAAACTCAATCCAACATGGATCAAAGGAGACCAAATAGTGGAGGAAATAGAGGACTGAATATGATGCCTGAGTCACCATCAGTTTTGCTTCAAAAACCAGCAATCCCACATACACAAGCTCAAACATATGATACTTACATTCAAAGACCATCATGGAGGCCTTATGCTCAAACACATGCTCAAGGTATGGATCAATCAAGACAAGTGGATACTCAAGGACATCCTCAAAATTTTGACACAAGGAGACCTCATGTCAAAATTGGGGGCAACACAATGGAAAATGAAAGGCCTATTGAATATGGTTTATATACACAAAACAGATATGGGGTCCCTCAACAAGAAGTTATGCCAAGTGCTCCATACATGTCGCAACAATATAGACCTCCATATGGACATGTCTACGATCAGTATCATCCATACATGCAACAAGCTCCTCCTCAAATGGGTGTTTCAAACATGGGGTATGCTACAAGAAATCAGTCTCCTCCCAAGAATAATTTGGAGCAACAAATTAGAGATCTACAAAAGAAAGTGGAGGACATGAGTACATCCAAACCTACATACACTATGAGAGATATATGCCCTTATCCCTTCGATAAGAGCATTCCAATGCCTCCGTTTCCTCCGCACTTTGTAACACCAAAATTTGACAAATATAGAGGGAGAGGAGACCCCAAGGCACATATAAGACAATTCTTCACAGCTTGCATTGAGGTAGCGGCAGAAGAAACATACTTGATGAGGTTGTTCCCACAGAGCTTAGGTGACCAAGCTATGGAATGGTTTTCTCAATTACCTCCTGGTATTAAGTCATGGGGCGACTTAGCAGAGGCATTCATTCAGCATTTCTCTTACAACATTGAAACAGATGTCTCAGTTACTACCTTGTGCAATACGAAACAAAAGGAAGGAGAATCTTTCGCAACATTCTTACAGAGATGGAGAAACCTAGCTAGCAGATGCTCTTGCGAAATTCCGCAAAAACAAATGGTGGAGATGTTCACACAAAATGTTAACAAGGCTATTGGCTATGATCTCAGAAAAGCTTGTTTGTCTACATTCAAGGATGTCATTGAAAAGGGCCTAGCAACAGAAAGAGTCTTAATTGAACAAGGAGTTAACAAACTATTCAAAGAAAACAAAGAGGACTTCAAAGGAAAGGACAAACCAAAATTTTGGAACAAGAACAAGAACACAATTAATGATGGTGTTGTTGATGCCAACACAGTGAGACCCAAGGTTGTCTTTTCTGGATCAAGTTCTACCAACAATCAAGTGAACAATCAAACAACTTCTAAACCATGAAGGAAGTACACTCCATTGGGAGAACCACTTGAATCAGTATTCAAAAAGCTTGTAGCAAACAAAGTGATCACGGTCCCAGATTTTCCTCCATATGAACCAAAGGTAAAACCGAATTGGTGGAATGATGATGAGTTTTGTGAGTTTCATAAGAGCAAGTGTCACAAGACAAGTAATTGCCATCGATTGAAAAACATTGCGCAAGATCTCATTGACAGAGGAGATATAGAGATTGAGGGACATTCATCTAACCAAGAGCATGAGGTGTTTAAGGAACCATTCCCAAAACATGACAAAGGAAAAGGCAAAGTCACAAATGATCAAGCCAATTACACCAGAGCACCTTACAATTATGATTCTACTATTAATCACATCTCAATGGACAATCATATTTCTACCATTACTATCAAAAACAAAAGTCCTGAGAATCCTTCTCAAAGACCCAAAATTGTCCTAAAAGGTGTGGGATCTTCGTCTGCATCTACCTCTGAATGTCATGTTACAACCCGTCGAGGTAAGATCACATTGCCAGGTGCCTCTACCAAGAATACCAATCTTTCATCTACCAAGCCTGAGTACGACCTTGTACAGCAATTAGGGAAAACACCCGCACTCATCTCTATTCTTGAGCTCTTACGTATATCTCCTGCACATAAAGCTATCCTTGATAAAACCTTGAGAGATACAGTTGTCCCTACTGATCTAAACGTGGACCAGTTTCAAGCCATGGTAGGATACTTATCTGTTCCACACTCCCTCACATTCACAGAAGCCGATGACGCCTCCATAAGTCAGCCTCATAATGCACCTCTACATATTGAAGCCTTCATACATAAACACCGAATAAAACGAGTCCTGATAGATGGAGGAGCAGGTCTTAATATTTGTACATTGAGCACCATCAGACAATTGGGATATTCTGACAAAGCTGTGAATTCTACAAACCAAATCACTATTAAGGCTTATGATGATGAAGAGCGCTCGTCCAAGGGCACGGTCATATTACCACTAAGAATAGGGCCAGTCACAAAGGACGTGGTTTGTCAAGTCCTGGATCTAGACCTCACGTACAACATATTGCTAGGACGTCCATGGATTCATGAAATGAGGGCAGTCCCATCAACATACCATCAGTGCATAAAGTTTCCTCATAATGGAATCGAGGTAACGGTCAATGGTGATCCAAATCCATTCATATATTGTAATAACTTGAGATCACATACTGAGATTATCATTCCCAGCAATCGAGAGGCTACTCCTTCTTCAGCATATATTGATCCTGAGTCATTAAAGCCCTCGACATCCAAACAAGGTGAACTTAGAGCCAAGTTTCAAGACAAAGGCATGGGAGAATATACTCTGAATCAAACAATGTTTTTACGACAAGTCATGAGCTCACCCAAGGAATATGGGAGGCCACATCCTAATAAGAAAATCTCCATCATGCTACTCAAATGGGATTCCTACTTCCATTATCACTGACAACGGGCGTCCTTTCAAGAACCAGGATGTTCGTGAACTCTGTGAGCGCTTCCATATCTCTCACCGTTTCTCCACACCATACTACCCCCAAGGTAATGGCCAAGCTGAGGCGTCTAACAAAACAATTCTTAAAATCCTTAAAAAGACAGTCGATGACGCTGGCCGTAACTGGCATGTCCAACTCAATCCTGCACTTTGGGCCTACCGCACAAGTGTCCGCACACCTACAGGAGCTACACCCTACTCACTTGTCTACGGCGCTGAAGCCATCTTGCCTATTGAGGTCGAGTTACCTTCTTTACGGGTCTCCTTGAGAAACATAATCAACAATGAAGACTACAGGGTCTCTCGCCTACAAGAACTAGAACTGCTGGAGGAACGAAGACACACTGCTTTTAATCATCTCAAGGCTTACCAACAAAGAATGAGGCGCAGTTACAATCACAAGGTCAAGCCTCGCACATTTGAGGTAGGTGACTTGGTTCTCAGAGAAAACCCCAAGAATCAACAAGACATAGAGAAGAAGGGCAAATTTGAACCAAATTGGCTTGGTCCCTATATCATTACAGCATCATATGGATCTGGGGCATATCAGCTCTCAACTACAGAAGGGGAATCTTTGGAGGATCCTATCAACAGCATGCACCTTCGCAGGTTCTACACAATAAATTAGATCCTATCTGTGGCTATGGCCAATCCTACATCTAGTAATGGGTGTGGAACTGAGAACATCACATGTTTCGAGGAGTACAGTTTCTTCCAGCTTCCTTCAGTCTATTCGCGCACAATCTGCAATAAAGCAGCATTTGCATCACAGATCCGCAATAAAGTTCCATCTTCTCCACAATAAAGTATCAGTTTCATGGATTCAGTCAGTTTCAAATGAGACACAACAGCAACAATGAGCTTCAACAAAATCAAATCTTTCAACAGACCAGACAACATATGGTTCAGTGCTATCTATCCTTTTTGTGAAAGTGAACATTGTGACCACAATCGAATAAGACTTAAACAAGTGACAAGAGACACTAAACTTGAGGACTACAGTGGATGTTGGTGTCGAGTCTTGGTTTTCTTTTGATTTTATCTTTTTGGTGACATGTCTTTTAGCTTTTCCAGGATGTCTTTGACTAGAGATTCTATCTCCAGGATGTCTTTGACTAGAAAGGCGAGGATGGGGTATCGTCACCTATTTGCATTTGCTGTCTGTGGATTGTCTTTTAGTAATGCTATGACTTGTCGAAGGATATGAGGACACTATGAGTCTAGTATGAACTGGGGCATTCCTTGTTTGTGACTGTCTTATCTCCATGCAAATAGGTACAATGACTTTCTGGGCCGAACAAATGCCTCGATTGTCATAACCTATTCTGCCATAATAAGCTCAATGATGATAACGCACAAGAAGCTCTTTCACGTTCATATCTTCTGTCTTCCATCCCCCTTTCTTGATTGACTTCCATTGTCCTTCTCGAGTCCGCGTAGCCCGCTATCACATGACTGAGTATGATGACACACCAAAAACATTTGCATTTCATATAGTTACACCTACATCACCACATATAAGCATTTCATACATACATATAGATATCACAACTGCATCACATCCTGCACACAACACCTGTTAGCACAATTTACATCTGCATTATCATATTCATCTGCATTACATACATTCACATTTGCATCATGCATACACATATAAAACATAAAAAAAATAAAAAATAAAAAAAATATTGCATTGCATCATATACATATTTGTATCCATATCATAAGCATCACATAAGAACATCTCATCACATAGGTACACATGCATATAACTGCCGCAAAAATGGATCATCTCTCATATATAATCAAAAGTGTCATGATACAATGATGTCAAAAGAATCATATGGCTACAAAATCACCCGCAGGTGTCTACAATACAAAAATGGTACAATACTGATATATAGGGAGCCCTCTAAGGCTATGATGAACTCCCTCCCTCGGAGCTGCCTGGCCTCGACAGAGTTTGAGCCCTAGAAGGACCCACCCCAAGATCAACTCTCCTGGCCCCTGTGTCCCCTGCAGCCACCCCTCGTGTCATCCTATCCAGACAGAGGAACCCACTGATAACTCCTGCCAACACTGTTGGTAGTGCTAATCCTGTCCATGTCATGGTATCCCATGCCACATGTCCCACCCTCATCCCTAGTCCCGGATCCTAGAACACTCGTCTCAGTGCATCCCTATCTCCATCTTGATCATAGGGTACTAACTCCCCATCGATCGGTATCCGTAGAATCCTATATACATCCTCCAAGGTGACTGTCATCTCACCCATCGGCAGATGCAAACTACAAGTCTCTGAGTGCCATCTCTCAGCCAGTGCAGTCAACAATCCCATGTTCACCCGAAACTCAGGCACATACAGAATGTATCTCAATCCCATAACCTCAATCGCAGCTTAGTCCTCGGCTGTCAACTCAGGTCGCAATCTCTGTGTGGACAGGAATCTCTCCCGTGACTCCAACATCGGCAAATACTCCTGCAGTCACACAATCAATCTTGTCAGTTATCGTGGCATTCACTGTTTATCACAAAATGCTACTTGCTACCTCAATGCATATGGCTATCTACCCTAGTGACACTCACTGTTCATCACAAAGTGTTGCTATTTATCCTAGTGGTACTCACTGTTCATCACAAAGTACTACGTGTGTGACACTCCCTGTTCATCACAAAGTGTTACTCACATTTGCACTCCCTGTTCATCACAAAGTGCTGCTCATATTTTAGTACTCCCTGTTCATCACAAATTACTCTATCTTGGTACTCACTGTTCATCACAAAGTGCCTTGATATATCTTAGTCTTCCCTAGAGGACCTTCTTGAGTGTATCCTCTCAGCAGCTTATCCAATCGACAACATATGTTCATCATAGAACTGCCGATTTGACCTAGAAGATGCAAATTCATACTTTTCAAATGCAAACGTGCTTACATGACATAAACACACATTTATTATATTACCTAACATGCATTTATGACAAAACTTGAAATGCGTGAAAGTACGAGGAGGTTTTCGGGTACTTACCGGCTCTCCTGCATCGGCTGGTCGCTGGAATCGACGAACACAGTCGAATCTATGAATGGATGCCATCGCTGCTGACTGCTGCTACTCTTTTCTCGCTCTGCACTATGATCTTCTAAGGGTGTGGATGACAATGAGGATGTCTTTTGCCCGTGGTCTATCTTATAGCCTACCCTAGCCCTCGCCCTCATTTCCCGAGTCAGTATTCTTCATCCTGTGACTTTGTCACTCTACTCGCTTAACCCATTCTAGCCTTTCTTTCTTATCGAGAGATTGTCTGCAATCTTTTCAGACATTTTCATCCAATCTCTCGAGGGGGCATATAAATTCCCATACTGGGGCAACTTTGTATCAGTTCATCTTATCTTCTTTGAAACAACGCGACAAGCCGCATTGTCTCAAAGAGGGGCAAAATGTAGACACTCAAAATTGTCATGTCTAATTAAATAAATATTTTATTTATTTAATTATCTAAGCCTAATTCTTCTATTAATTAAATAAATTTTTATTTATTTAATTAATTCATTTATCCTCTTCTAGCCTTATTTCTCATTTAAATAAATACATTTATTTATTTAAATTATCCCTTTCCTAAATTAAATAAATATTTTATTTATTTAATTGTCCTACTTCTTCTATTAATTAAATAAATCTTTATTTATTTAATTAATTCATTATCCTTTTCCACACATGACACATGTCATTCATCCCTTAATTCCTACACTACCTACCCCTTTCATTATTTTATTATTTCCTTTACCTACCCTCTAATCTTAGCCGACCTCTCTTTTTACACCTCTCAATCTTATCCCTCCATTTCATATTGTGTCTTCTATTTA
The DNA here is from genome assembly GCF_030272615.1 of Cryptomeria japonica. NCBI lineage: Eukaryota > Viridiplantae > Streptophyta > Pinopsida > Cupressales > Cupressaceae > Cryptomeria > Cryptomeria japonica. The sequence continues at coordinate 876,897,352 of NC_081414.1, read as the reverse complement.
AGGAGATGCTTTCTTCATTGTCAAACCCTAATGACACATCCTAATGACTGATTTTGGAGTACTTGGCTACACTACGATCCTACTTGCAACCACATTCCGTTCTTTGTTGAGCTCTTGTGCATACAAAAATCTGAGAGCAAGCATATCAAACAAGATCAATGGAGATAGGAAGAATGGAGATCAAAACCCTATTGGACATGTGATGGTATAATCTTTGTGATTTTGAGTTATTTTGCATTGTCTTAGGTTATCTTCATATGTTATGGTGGATCTTTGTTCATTGTTAGGCTAGGGTTTGGTGGTTGAATTCATTTAGCCTTTCAATTTTGTTATTATTGTTATCCATTTTCACCATACACAAGTACATTATCCGAAATGATGTCCTCATATTTTGTCAGCAAATCTCTTATCTCTTCCAGGTACTCTCCTTTCAGTTCCGATCTCTTGGTCTTCTTAGGAATTAAGGCAAAACACACATTCTCATGTCTCAGTCCATCCATGAATTTCCTTCCATCTACTAAATAGATTTTGGCATTTGTACAGACTTCACTCTTCAAAGGTTCATCCAAAGGTAACAAGGTTTGCATCATCCCATTGGCCACAATAGTGTAAGCATTCTTCCTCCCGTCATGTATTGTGTGTCTATCAAACTGCCAAGGTCTACCCAACAAAAGATGACAAATATCCATAGGCATAATATCACACAAAACTTCATCATGATAATTCCCAATTTTCAATTTCACCAAACACTGTTCACTTACTAACAACTTATGTTCATCCTAAATCCATGCTATCTGATAAGGCTTAGGGTGTTTCAATCTCTCCAATTTCAACTTATTCACCATCTCTTTTGAAACAAGATTATCTAAACTACCACTATCAATAACAAGATTATCTAAATTATGTTCATCCTAAATCCATGCTATCTGATAAGGCTTAGGGTGTTTCAATCTCTCCAATTTTAACTTATTCACCATCTCTTCTGAAACAAGATTATCTGAACTACCACTATCAATAACAACTTTACAACACTTACCGAATACCTTACATCTGGTTTTGAATAGATCCTTCCTCTGCAAGGGTTCTTCATCTTTTCCGGTATGACACAAAGCTCTCCTCATCATCAACGGTTCTCAATCTTCCGATTTATTGTCTGATCCAGTGGGGTTTTCTTCCACCACTATCGCTCTTCCGGTAGCCTCTGTCTTCTTACATTCGAATGCACAGTGTCCTTATCCTCCACACTTAAAGCAAGTTCCTCTAAATGTCCTCTTGTCTTGTCCACCAAAGTTCTCATTCTGGTAACCATCTGGTTCTCTCCTCTAGTAGAAATTTCTATCATCCTTCCGGTATGAACTACCTTCTTTTCTCACTTCCTTGTCCTTGTTCTGACCAGTACTAGTTCGCTCTTCCTCCTTGAAATCTTCCTTTGGTAAACCTTCCACCTCTACCTCTTTGTCTCTACTCATGTCTTTTGTTCAATTTCTCTTCAGCCTTTAGTGCATACTGGTAAGCCTCTTCAACACTCTCCAATTTGATCATACCGAGTTCATCTTGAATAGACATCCACAATCCATTCAAATATCTTGCAATTTTTTCAACTTCATCATTAACATGTCCAGATCCGATGTTCACCTTGTAAAATGCTTTGGTGTACTCCTTCACACTAGATTCCTTCTATCTCAGATTCTGCAACTTTTAGAACAAATCCACTTGATAATTCGTCGGCACAAACTTTGATTTCAACTTAGCAATCATCTGATCCCATGTCTTAATCTTTTATTTACCTCTTCTTTATCTATCAACTTGCAAATTCTCTCACCAAAGAGATGCATGACCTTTCAACTGGGTACAGGCATATTTCACCTTCCTCTCTTCTGCAGTGTTTTCAAAATCAAAATACTTCTCCATCTCCGAGATCCAATCCATCAATTCATCTGAATCTATCTTCCCATCATTTTCCGGTGGGGTAAAATGAGGTTTAGTGTTCATCCTACTTAAAACCCTTAAAAACCCTACTTCATTTGGGTCAAATGTCAGTAGGTTTACTTGTTATGTCGGGGCTTCTTCTCCTTCATCTTCACTTGCATCTTCAATATGTCGACCTCTTCTTTGGGTTGTCTCCAAGGCTTCTAACCGGCTGCTATTCCTCGCAACATCTCCATCACAACAATCCCACGCACTCCACCATTCCTAGTTCCTCTTTGTTCCATCGATTCATGCTAGTCCTCTGTAATTATAGGTTGGATCCGCAATCTGCCACCCTACAACAAAAATTTAGGACACTCAATCTCCAAAATGAAACTTCACTCTGATACCACTTGAATCAGTCACCGGTGAGGAGGGACCTCAAAGAGATCAATCCAGACTAGTCAGCAAAGAGTAAACACAACAAAAACATACATATATGATGGAGGCAATGCAGAACAGATAGTTTTATTGCATGAAAATTGATTACATCCAACCGATAACAACTGGGTTACAACATACCGGCACACAGGCCTAGTAGAATAGGTCACAATTGGGACCTTGAATCGAAAGATCTATCTTCTAGGCATAGTCTATCTAACTAATACTCTGATTGATTCCAAAATTGATTCCCCCCCAAAAAAAATTCTAAACCATGATTACAAATATATATATCGATCCAAAGGATCCAGTTGGCCCAAAAGGGATCAAAACCCGAAGAACAAGACCTAACGTGCAAAATGAACAAGGTCGGCCTTTGCCAAGAGATTCCTCTGGAAAATCCAAAGGATGAAACGAAGAAGGTTGGCTACATGCCAAGAAACATTAATATTAACGTCCAAGGCTCCGCAAGCTTCGGAATGGGTTTTGGTAGATCACCAGAATAGGTCTCAGGCAACCGGTAACAAAGGAACAACTGGTAACAAGAAATTGTCATAAAAATCGACAGCGATATCTTGTCGGTAAGTGATCCAAATGCGATGTGGTCTTAAAGAAAGAAATATGATCAAGTCTTCAAGTAGAATCCAACTCCATAGGATCCGGTGAGCCAAAACCGGGACACACAGAAAGGAAAAACTGAAACTGCAAACAAAACATAAAGGAAAATATTTTTGGTTAATGCAAGATTGTTGTGAACCGGGGATGCTTCTGCATCAAATCTTCAAGTGGATCACCTTTGGGAGTAGATAATTTATATGCTCTAGACCCGTAGACTGCAACTTAACAATGTAAGGGCCCAACCAATTGGGTTGGAATTCTCCCTACTTCTCTCAGTCTTGTTGATTCCTAGAAAATTATTTAAGGATCAAATCACCTACTTCAAATATGTGTGGCTAAACCTTGTCATTGTAGCTATGAAACATGCACTAATAATATGTTATGGGGTTGATTAAAGACATTTTCTCTATGCTCATCCAATAACTCAAGATCCTAAAGCCAAGAGACTCTGCATTCCTCAACACCAATAAGATCGCATAAAGAGACTTGCAAGGATGGTAACTTGACCTTGACAAGTAAGATGGCTTCAACATCGTAGACAAGTCATTATGGTGTGGTAATAGTGGGAGTGTTGACACTTGTGTAGTAGGCCCACAAGGAAGGATTAAGTTATATATGCCAGTCATGGTCGTCATCATTGATTGTCTTCTCAAAGATTTTGAGAATTATTTTATTAGATGCCTTGTCTTGATCGTTACCTTGAGGATAATATGGCATGGAGAAGTGATGTTGGATATGGAACTTTTCATAGATCTCATGAACATCCTTATTTTTTAAGGAACACCCATTGTCTGTGATGATAGATTCGGGAACACCATACAAGAATATAATATAGTTAAGGATAAATGTTGTGATTTTCTTGCAGATAACTTTTGTGAGGAGAACGCCTTCAGTCCACTTTGTGAAATACTCAAAGGAGGTGATGATGAATTTATAGCCATTGGAAGATGAGGGGTGAATATTACCCATGAGATCAAGTCCCCACTGACCAAGGTGTTGTGTTCAGTCGCAATTCTTGTTGTTAGTGCATGTATCAAGCCTCCATGTATCTGACATTGCTTGTATTTCTCGACAAATGGATAGGCATATTTTTCCATGGCAGGCCAGTAGTAACTAGTCCTAATTAGTTTCTTAGCTAGGCTTGGACCACTAGAGTGAGCCCCACATATACCTTCATGGAACTCACACAATGTGGTTTGGACTTCCTCACTCTTTATACATACTAGGAGAGTACCATCGAGATCTTTGCAATAAAGGTTGTCGACAACAATTGTGTAATGGGAAGTTTGACGGACGAAGGTATGACCTTTAAAATTGTTGGAAAGGTTGGGAGGAAGAGTGTTGTTGTGATGATAAGTGTAAATGTCACCATAGGAAGGGGAATTAGGACTACTGATATACACCATCTCAAATGATGGGATCTCATATATGGCGACCAAGAGATTATCTACCAAGAACTCACAACGGGTTGCATTTTGTGACATGTCTATAAGAGAAACAATGGTAGCCATGGCATCAACAACTATGTTATTGTCCCTTGGTATTTGTTGAAAACTGGTATTTGTAAAATATTTCTTGAAGTCATCAACCATTTACTTGTAAAGTATAAGCTTCTCATCTTTTGTCTAATAATCATTATCTGCTTGTCGAATGACCATTTGGGAATCACCAAAGACCCACAACTCTTGAATTATCCACTGAACAACAATCCTAAGTCCTATAGTAAGTACCTCATACTCTATAATATTATTTGTAAAAGGGAAGAACAACCTATAAGATTTTTTAATACAATTCCCTTTCAACATGGTGTGACAAAAATGATTCCTACTACTACTCCATGTTGGGTGAATGATCCATCAAAATATAATTGTCATAATCTTGAAGTTGTAATTGAGAGGATGGATTCATCTAGAAAGTTTGAAATCAATGGATGATCATCAATAATAGGTGCCTTTGCAAGCCAGTTTGCAATAACTTGTCCCTTGATGGCCTTTTCGTTCAACATATTCGATATCAAACTCATTGAGGACCATTACCCATTTGGCTAGTCTTCCTTTAAGGGTTGTCTTTTTTAGTAAATACTTTAGGAGATCGATTTTTGCTACAAGTGTGAGGCAAAAACTACAACAAGACATGCACATTTAATAGGAGAATAGTTGAGCTCATATCCCACTAGTGTGCGACTTATGCCATAAATGCCTTGTTCTTTTCCTTCACAGTCTTATTGTGCTAAGAGTGCCCCCAACGTTGTTGGTGTTGATATGTACAAAAGTAGTGGCTTGTCATCAATAGGTGGCATTAAAACAAGATGAGCCATGAGATAGTATTTGAGTATCTTAAAGGTGTTCTGGTATTTGTCATCCCATCTAAAAGTGATGTTCTTATGTAGAAGATGTGTGAAGGGATGACACTTATCAATGAGACTTGCAATGAATCTGTGAATTGATTATATCTTCCCTTGTAACAATTTGAGTTGACTAATGTTCCTTGGTGGAGGCATTTCTAATGTAGTTTTTACCTTTTTTGGGTCAAATTTGATGCCTTGTTGTGATACGATGTATCCTAAGAGCTTCCTGGAGGTTACTCCAAAGACAAATTTCTTGGGGTTGAATTACACTTTGTATTGTTCCAATCGAGTGAAGATATTATTTAGAATATCCAAATGGTTTTCTCATGTGATCAATTTTCCCAAGAGGTCGTCCATATAATCTTCCATTAAGATATGTATCATGTCGTGAAAATGGGTGGTCATGACCCTTTGGTATGTAGCTCCATCATTCTTAAGGCTAAAGGGCATAACATTTAAACAAAATGTTCCCCAAGGACATGTAAAATTTGTTATGTGTCCTCAACTATGATCTTAATTTGGTTGTATTCAAAAAATACATCCATAAGTTACAACATCATGTGACTAGTTGTAAGATCGACAATTAGATCTATGTGGAGCAAAGGAAAGTCATCCTTAGGACAGGCCTCAGTGATATCTCTGAAATTTGCACATATTTTGATATGGTCATCCAGTTTTGCTATGGGTACAAGATTTGAAACCTATTTTGGGTAATCTATTGGTCAGATAAAACCAACATCCAGTAACTTCTGCAACTCAGCCTTGACCAAAAGTACTATTTGCATATTCATTTTTCTTAACTTTCACTTGACAAGTTTCATGCCTGGTGTGCCTGCTAGGCGATGCATGACAAGGTCGATATCTAAACTAGGCATATCAACATATGACCATGCAAAGTTGACTTGATGTTTTTTGAAAAAGTTGACAAAGTTGTGACGTTCTTGCTCTATTAATGATGCTGCAAGGAAGATGTTATGAGGGTCATCTTCTATCCCAATGTTGATCATTTATGTTTCTTCTATTAACACAGGTGAGCTATCATGATGTGTGGTTAAGGGGAGAGTTTCAAGCCTTCCATATTTTGGTACCTTGAAGAGATTTTCACCATTGGATGTGTCCTTTCTTTTTACTTTTTCATGGTCTAAAAGTGTTGCAGTACAATTTTCAATAGGAGACCTTTTATTTTTTATTTTAGATTTTTGTGATCAAAAGGCTTGGCACTCTCTCCAAAATAAGTCGCATTGTTGAGTTCAATGACAAATCCTACTTTATGGTCCTTGATAGGAATATCATCTCAAAGTCCAAGGTACTCATTTATAGCCTCATCTTTTTAGAATGTGTCTAATTGCAGAGACCCTCAAGGTACTAGTTTACGAGTTTATGATGGACAAGTGGAAGGCCATATATTGATTTAAAGTCAAGGCCTGAAATGGTAAAGATGTATGAGTCTTCATAGATATCAATGACATCATCAAGGTCATCGTTGGTACTCTCCTCATCAATTTTGATTGTGTCTCAGTAGTTTGACCGACATTACTAGAGACCATTTAGTACCTAGGATCATTGAGTTTCTCGATTCTAACCCTAATGCTTGAGATGTATAGGGTTTTGGATCCTTGAAGGTTTTATCCATTCTTTTCCAGTAACATGTTTATCTTGTGAGATTGAATGGTTTTTTATTGATGTGGTGCTTGCTTGACCAACTATAAATTTTTCCTCAAAGGAAGGTTCATTGGGTTCTCTAAAGGTTTCTTCAAGATCATAGTCACTATAAGATTTATCTAAATGTCGTTCCCATTCATTAGAATCTATTGTGGAATTGGCTGGATTCATTTGTAATGTTGCTTGTGTAGGACACTTAGTATCAGATCAATGCAATCTTAAGGGTATGAATCCCAATCCTTTTGTTTGTTGCTTCTTTGGTACCAATGTAGGCTGAAAGGGTTTTATAATGCCCTATTTTTGTAATCCAATGGGCCTCTTCCATCATATCCCATTTTCTGTAGAATTTTGAAGCCTTTACCATAGTTTTCAATGGGTATCTGGACATTATCTTGATCTGATTATTCTTCAAGGTCCTTGTACAATATTTTGAAAAGGTCTTTTTCCTCCATCTCACCCCATCTAGTAAAGGTGGTAGGATCCCATTTGATCGTAACTTTTGATACATGAGGTGATGACTATGGTCTTCCATAAGTCTTAGGGAAGTCCATAAGTTGTATGATATGCATGGATTGTTGTAGGTTATATTTTCTCTTTCCTTTATCCTTGATGTCGACCTTGATCTTAGGTTGCTTTGAAGTGGAAACTTTAATGATGCATGATTAATGTACGATGTGGATGAACAAATTTCTCTATTGATGGGAATAGTAGCTTCAAGTTTAGGACGAGTATTATTTCAATAGAGGTACGGATTGGGATCTTTAAGGATAATGATTTCAACTCCATTATGAGGGAACTTGATACATTGATGGTACGTGGAGGGAACGACTTACATGGTCCATGAATCCATGGTTGGCCTAAGAGGATATTGGAAGTGAGATCAAGGTCCAAGACTTGGAAAATCACATCTTTTACTAGCCCAACTCTAAATTAACAATGTGACTAATTCCTTGGATGAGCGCTTTTCATCATCATAAGATTTAATTGTTATCTTTTTCCTTGCATTGACAGTTCCTTTAGAGAACCCTGGGGTGGTAACCAACTTTAAAGTACAAATTATATTTAGATTTGCTTCTCCATCTATCAGGACTTGTTTTATTATATGTTTACAAATGAAATCCTCAATGTGAAGGGGCATGTTATGGTGTTGTTGAGGAGATGTATCATCATTTTAGCGAATGTAAGGAAATGAGGTGAAGAAAGGTGTCTCATCATGGCTTGAAATTTATCCATATGTAGATTGGTAGGTACAAAGGTCTTCTATAATGCTTTATCTAAGATGGCCTTATGTGAAGGAGATATACCAAAAATATCAAGTATGGGTATATGGGCGGGTTTCTTTCCAAGTTCATCGACAAGGTCATACTAGTTAGATGTGGAGGTTGTTTTGGACGTAGCACCTTGTAAAGTTACTTTACTTCATCATGTTGTTACATTACATTTAGGAGGTTTGTTATTGACAATTATGTTGGCGACATGAGGATCCATTTCAATAATATGGTTGACCATATATCCATAGGAGACATTAGTATAATTGACGTCATTATCAGAATTGGTCTTGGGAGCTTTTCCTTTATCATGTTTAGGCAAGGGATACTTAAACACTACATGTTCTTCATTGGATGATTGACCTTCAACTTTGATTGCACCACTATTATAAGGTCTTGGATGAGATTCTTAAGTTTGTTACAATTACTAGTATTATGACCCTTGGTATGATGGTAGTCACAATATTCATCATCATTCCACCATGTTGGCTTGATCCTCGGTTCAAATGCTCGAGATTCTCATAACGTGATAAGCTTCTTGGAAAGAAGTTGTTCTCAGGCAGTAAATAGGCATAAATTGCATAAATCAGATTATCAAAGAGTGAATCACAACTCTAAATCCAATTATTACTCCTAAATAACAATAGAATAAAGCTAATTATCAATTGAATTGAAATTATCTATCTAAGACTCCCTCAATTGACATAGCATAGCTTCCATTGCTCTTCTCCAATTTGCATGGTTGATGGCTCTCAGGTATTGCACCAATTTCCTACATACAAATGTTTTGAAGACTGTGATTCTAGATTGAATTGAGAAAAGAGGTTGAATTATAGATTTTCAACACAGAAGGGGTGAGGATTCGAACTCAAGTGTTGATTGATAGATAACTAAAATTGATTTATCGGTGAACTCAATTGATTGGGAAGTGAACTCATTTGATTGAGTAGTCAACTAGATTGATTGGAGAGTGAACTGAATAGATAGATTAGTCAACCTACTTGATTGATTAGTGAACTAAATTGATTGAGGAGATGACTAAACTGATTGATTAGAAGACTGAATTGATTTTGAGTTAAAAAGGATGATTGATGAGTTAACTAAGTTAATTGATTAGACAACTGATTTGATCAGTCAGTTCTGATTTAGCATGTGTTTGAAATTGAATTTGATTTTCATTTTCAATTTGGATTTGAATTTGGTCATTCGAATACTGAAATGCACATGAAATTAACTGAAATTCAGATTTGGGGAAATGTGAATTTGAAAATATGAAATTAAATGAAAAGATATAAAATTTGAATTAGGGGAAATGAGATGAAATTAGATGGAATTATGTGAAATTATAATTTGGGGAAATGGAGGAATAATGAATTAATTTAAATAATTTAAATGAAATTATTTAAACTTAGGAGATTGAATTAATTAAATAATAAAGATCATTTAACTAAGGAAAATGTCATAATTAATTAAAGAATTGATATTTAATTAATAATTGAGATAGGGTTAACTGATTAAAATGATTTGAGAACATAAATAGAATAATTAGAAGTGTTGAAAGTCGATGATTAGAAGAAATAGTTAGCTTAATCAAATAATTAAAGACACTTAATTAAATAGAATAATTAGTGTAGAATTAATGAGACATTTTTAGGTGTCTACATTTGCCCCTCTTTGAGACAATGTCGAAACGACGTTGTTTCAAAGAAAATGAAAAGAAAAACTGCCCCAATATGCCCTAGTGACGCTAGGGTATAATGCCCCCTCAGAAAAAGTGGTCGAAAAATTTTGGATCGAAGACTAGTTTTTCGAAAATATGCTAGATAGTGATAATATGAAGTTTGAAATAGTTTCGACCTTGTTTACTATGTCTAACACTGCGTTGAAGTTGGAGGGGTCTACAGGTGTCTATGTTAAGAAAACCTAATTTTTTAGCTTATAAATTGAGGATTGGTATGGGTTTGATCTCATTTGTATTTTTTGTTTTAAAATAATTTCTTAGAGATATTAGAGTTTCTGGTATCCTTGGAGCGAAATGGCAGGTCATAGAGCGAGGATACATTTATCCGAGCAAGTGTGATCTTATCAGAGACCTCCCGGCACTAGTGGCATGGTGAGTTGCTTGACTTTCTGCTTGTTTTTGTCTGTATTTTGCAAAAAAATTAATCATTTTTTGGCGTGTCATTTTTCATGCATGTTGCAATTGAGTATCAATATTGCCGCAACTGACTTTATTATGTCGCAATTGAGTTTAATGCATCACATTTGATATTTTATGTCGCGGTTGTTAACTTTATGTCACAATTGACAAAATTGTATCGCAATTGAATGTTTTGTATTGCATATGATAATATCATGTTGCATTTGGCATAAATATGTCGCATTTTCTTATTTTGCTTCGCATATGATAATATTGAATCACAATTGATAATAAAATCCCTTCTTTCTTCAATTTATGCGTCTTAATAGTTTTGATAACATAGTTGACTCATTTTTATATTTTCCAAATGCAGGCACATTATCCAGTACTTCTTGCTAGGCAGACACGACCATATAGTCTTGATCGACGTCATGAGTTGGATACAAAGGATACTGCTTTGTTACGACAAGTTGGATTATATTATATTGCACAGTTGCCTGCAGTTACGGCCAACAGGGCTGTGATTATTGCTTTGGTTGAGCAATGGCATTCAGAGACATGTTCTTTTCATCTACCAATTGGTGAGGCATCTATCACACTTGAGGATGTGTGGCATATTTTACACATTCTGATATCTGGTAGGTGAGTTACTTTTGGTCGTGATGATGGTATTTCAGCTTTGTGTACATTGTTCGAGTGTGAGGAGTAGGATCTACATATCCGTGGTCGTTATGATATTCGTTGGGATGATTTTGATTATGATGATCTCATTGTTGTGCTTGCTTGTACTGTTGCGAGATTATTAATTCCTGATAGATGCGCCCATGGTTTCCCGTTGGATGGGGACGTGTTATACATGATATGATTATTGACAGACGTGTGTTTGCTTGGGATCCTTGTCTTCTTGCCACATTGTATCATCAGATGCATGGGGTTGTTTACTTGCAGCATAAATCAGTTGGATGTGGTATTACTTTGCTTCAGACATGGGCTTGGGAGCACATAGCTATCTTTCGTCCCGTGTTACATATAGATGTAGAGCCAAAGAAACCATATGCTTATGGGTATACTGTTGGTGTGAGGCATAGGGCATCGGGTAATATCTTGTATTGGCGTCATCAGATTGATATCTTACAATACTTCTCATGGAGACCTTATCTTACTCGTCCTGGTTGGACTGATGATGCTCAACATCTTCTTTTTTGTCAACATCAGAGATATCTTATTGGTCAAGATGTGGGTAGCCACAGGGTTATTGATATGCATCTTCCTGGTCGTGTGCTCAGACAGTTTGGGGAAGTACAGGGTATTCCAGATGTGACAACTTATTTTGCTCGCACTACTCGAGAGGTTGGTGATTGGGGTTCTTGTATACAGCCTCATGTTGCTATTGTTGAGTTTGATGCTCTTGCTCCTATTTTGTGGGGATGGCAACTTGGTGTAGCAGATCTAGGATCCACAACATAGTATAGTGTATGGTGGATACAACATAGGCCTATACCTTTGATAGATCCGATAGTTCTGATTGGTGCTCAACAGATTAGACATGGCGGGTGTCCCAGAGGGAGAGGTGGAGAGGATAGGGGTGGAGGAGGTAGGGGTGGAGGAGGTAGAGGTGGAGGAGGTAGGGATGGAGGAGGTATATATTTGATAGCAGCAGTCATAGGGTAGGTGGATAGTGATAGGGAGGATGTGGATATTGATGGAGAGACTGCATCCATGAGCAGTTCTGATGATAGTGATGAGTCAGGATTAGGGTCATCGAGCAACAAGAGAGATGAGGGCGAGGATGATGGTTATGATGTGGAGATTCCCTAGGTTGTAGAGTCTATAGGTGCGGGTAGAAGAGATGAGGAGGGATTGAGAGATCATGTTAGGCATTTAGAGGAGTTGGTCACTACTTTGCGACAGCAGCGGATGGAGGATAGGGATCAATATCAGCATACGATGGAGGATTTGACTGTGGAGAGGGATCAGATAGTTGTTGATAGAGATCGATTATAGTGGGAGAGGGATGACACAATTAGGTGGTCTCAGATCACTATGGATGCATATGATCAGTTATTTGGGCTAGTGACGGAGGCACGTAGCCAAGCAGATAGATATTTTGCTGCAGCACAGGAGGGTATTTATTATCGGCATGTTTATGAGAGAGTTATCCCTGAGGGTCAGAGGGAACCTAGTTTTGGTGCTTTCATGGGGAGAAGATTGTGTCGATCTACCTCTCGATAGACTAGCAATGGGGGGAGTGATGGGTCCACCAAGAGCGTCGTTGGGATAGGCTGGAGCTAGTCGAGATGTACCTACTGATAGAGGCAGTATAGGTTGAGAGATTGGATATTGGTTTTGATGATGTAGATACGATGTATTTTGACACTTTTCTATATGATATATATGATATGCATTGTTGATGAGCTTTTCATTGTGAACTTCATGGTCTAATGCATTTTTATTATAATGAAGAATGCAATATGAATGTGATATCATGCAGTGATTTGATGTAGCTTTATGTTGTGATGCATAATGGTTGATGAAAACTTTATTATGAGTATGAAATGGTAATGAACATGCAATGTGACAATGCTTATATATTTTTGTGTGTCAAAATACATGTTGAAGATCTTAGAAGAATTGTTAGTTGTTAGACGTAGAAAATAATCAATCAATTGAATCAATCTTTGTAAGCCAAATTTTGATGTAATAATGGATGATATGATAGAAATTTTGATGAGAAATTCTTCATTGCTTTATTCGTAGTGCAATACATTATCATCATTGAGCCTTATTATATAACAACGGAGCTTATTACACTAGGGTATAAGGAACCAAGATGTATAGATATCTCATTGCAAAGAAACAAACACGTAATAGAAAAGGAATGAACCCTCCATTCTGGGAATTGCACTAGGGATCGAGGTATGTGTGGCTTTCACAAGTTAAATACTCCTATCACAGACACCCACTAGAGCAATTGCCCTAGAAATTCATCAGTTCAAACCACAAATAACAAAGAAAGAAAATGATCATGCCCATCATGGCTCCTCTAGTTACTTTTGGACATCCTTAAGTAGCTAAAAGCAATTATCTTCACCAATTTGATAAAAAGAGTCAACCAAAATAGACAAAACTCAGCAGTTAGACTGACTGTGCCTTTGCTTTGATATGTTTGATGTGATTTTGATAATGTCTAGTTTCAGAAGTTTTGGACCCCGTATAAGACTGATCTGTCTGGTTTCGAGTGTACCGATTTTGTTTAAGACAAGATACTGATCACGTTGATAGTTTGATAAATCGATAGATTAGACAGTTGATCAGTTTGATTGCAGTTGTTTTGACAAGATAGTTGTATCCTTTGTTTAACTTCGTGCGAAGTGTTTGTTGGACATATGTTGGGGTGTTTGATTCTTGCAAGATAATTTATTGCAATTTTTTGAATTGTTTTCGATTTGTAGTTGTTTTTGAAGAGATTTTTTGATGTTTAGGGTTTTTGTTATTTTCTCGATGCTTTTGTTCTTTTTTCAGGATCGTTTTGAATGTTTTTGTTGTGATTTTGATGTTTTCTAATGTTTAGGATTTTTTCAAGATCGTTTTTTGAAAGTTTTGGTATTTTTATGGTTTTCAAATGTTTTTGATTGATTTCATGATTGTTTTTCGAATGTTTTTGATTGATTTTTTTTTTAGAAATATTTTTAGAATGTTTTTGAGTTTTTTTTTTCAGGATCGTTTTTCGAATGTTTAGGATTTTTTTCAAGATCGTTTTTCAAATGTTTTTGGTTGATTTTTTCAGTTATGCCCCCAAGTATGCAGACCTTACATGATGATGCATAATGTGATGAAGACAATGATTTTTTGAAATGAGTTACGCTAATGCATGATGTGTGACAAAATGCAGTTCCTATTTGAACAAGGATGAGTGTGTGTGCCTTTCATTATGAAGTGCACTAATTAGTTTAAAGGTGTGAAACATTTCAGAAATAGGAGTTCAATCCATTCTCAAAAGACTTAGACCATCCAACCTAACACACTATGTAACCAAAATTTATGAATGGAGGTGTGAAAAACTTCTCCACCAATTCTTGAAATTTTGATCTTCTTTTGCCTATGTGTGTGCAATTGAGTTCATTATGACTCTTATAACCATCAAAGACCCTAAGAATACTATGTGGCTAGCTACTTGAGTTATTCTAACTTCAAAAGCAACCTGGATAGAGCCTCGCTGCCAGTAAGCTTTTAGGGCTTTGACGATGTTATGCACTATAATCTCTTAAATATTGCTCCATTTCCAGTAGGCGTCCATAGCCCTGATGGAGTTATTTGCATGTTCCAATAGTCAAGCTTTCTCTTTTTCTATCCCACTTGTATGCGTGATATTTTAGTAATATATCATTTTTATTTTTATTTTGTTTTTCTTTAAGATTGACATAACACTTTTATTTATTTTTTTCTTGCCTTGACTTGTAAGTAATGAAACCTACTTGGGTATGACAATTACAGCGGTGCTAAAGCAAAATATTGGATTTTTCACTAGCCACATGATCAACTAGGTATCTGTAATGACTTAGAGTTTTTTATTAATGTGTAAGATATAGCAATTGATAGATTTTGGGTAACAAGACTTGATAAGGAAACCTCTACCCAACCAAGGATAAAGCATAATCACAATGTGACGTTGAAGATGAATGACCAGAGACCTCCTAAAAACTTCATGAACAAGTATCTTGGAAATGAGGCAACTTTCGTTCCTTTCAGTGCAGACAGGTGAAAAACTCAGACAATCATCCTGTTTTATTGATGCAGCTATATGAGAAAGGGATAATGTAATGCTCTAAAGAAATATGCTAATGCAATACTGGAATTTAAAATGAACCCACCTTTAGATGTAATATCTTTTTAGGTGCATGTTGTTGATAGGATTAGGGAGTGAATCTCCCTCCATTGTTTGTAAATGATAAGTGCCGTTTCCAATTACTTTCGTTATGACAAACAGACCCAACCAGTTAGGTTCAAACTTTCCTAGTTTTTCACGTTCAACAAGGTTTCTTTGATTTTCTTTAACAACGATATCTCCTATTTCGAAGCAACGTGGGTTGACTCGTTTGTTGTAGCTTCTTCTCATTCTGTTTTGGTAGCCTTGTAAATGGTTTAGAGCAGTTTGTCATTTTTCATCTAGAAATTCTAATTCTTGCATATGTGCCACTCTGTGGTTTTCTTCTGAAATAATATTTTTTAGATAGACTCTCAGGGATGGCAATTCTACTTCGATAGGTAAAATGGCTTATGCACCATAAACCAGAGAGAATGGTGTTGTACCGGTTGTCATACATATACTAGTTCAATAAGCCCATAGAGCTGGATTGAGTTGGAGATGCCAATCTCGTCCATTATCATTGACAACTTTCTTTAAGATTTTCAAAATAGTTTTGTTTGTTGGTTCAGCTTGACCATTGCTTT
This sequence comes from Cryptomeria japonica, assembly GCF_030272615.1. Lineage (NCBI taxonomy): Eukaryota > Viridiplantae > Streptophyta > Pinopsida > Cupressales > Cupressaceae > Cryptomeria > Cryptomeria japonica. The sequence goes on along the minus strand of NC_081414.1, from coordinate 876,881,517 downwards.
GGGGATAGTAGGGCGTTGCGAAGTGTTGATGGATTATAAATTGTTCACAAAGCTCGCTCACTTCTTGATTTTTAAAGCGTTGTCCATTATTAGTCATAATACACATGGGTACCCCATACCTGCAAATGATATAATTCAGGATGAATTTCGCTATTTGCTTTCCTGTTGTGAAAGTCATCAGGATTGCTTCTACCCATTTTGTGAAATATTTTGTAGCTGTGAGAATAAATTTATGTCCATTCGAAGAGGTAGGATTTATTTTTCCTACAAGATCTAATCCGCATTATAAAAATGGCCATGGTGATGTTATTGGTTGAAGATCTTGAGCATGTGCATGAATAAGATTCCCATGTATTTGGCATTGCTTGCATCTTTGGACATACTTGTAAGCATATTTTTCATTGTAGGCCAATAATAACCAGTTTGCAACAGTGTTTTTGCTAGAGTAGGTCCAGAAGAATGTGTGCTACATATTCCATCATGAACTTCTTTCAAAGTGATTTGTGCTTCCTGAATATCAAGGCATTTGAGTAAGGTGTTGTCTACACTTTTTTTGTATAATGTATTAGCCATAATTGCATGTTTTGATGATTGTCAGATGAGTTCTTTCCTTTGATTCCTTGAAAGATTACGAGGTATATATTGATCATGCAGGTATGCATATATATCTTTGTACCATGCAAACTCGGGTCCTACTATCATACAGGCATATTCAAAGGATGGTATTTCATAAACTGGGACAATGAGTTGTTCCACTTGAAATTCAAAGTGAGTTCCATCATTTGGCATATCCAAGAGAGATCCTACTGTTGCCATTGCATCTGTTCCCCTATTTTGCACTCTCAGAATCTGTTCAAATTTGACGTTGGTGAAGTGTTGCTTGTATTCTTCTACCAATTGTTTGTACTATTGTAACTTATCATCTGTTGTATTGTAATAATCATTGACTTGATTAATGATGAGTTGTGAGTCTCCAAAGACTTGTGGATCTTTGATATTCCATTGTAGTGCAGTGCATAGTCCTACCATCAGGGCTTCGTATTCAACAATGTTATTGGTATAAGGGAAGCTAATCCTGAATGATTTGGGAATTGAATCTCCTTGAGGAGTTATGAAGAGAATTCCTGCTGCTGCTCCATGATTTGTATGTGAACCATCAAAGAATAATCTCCATTGTGTCTGTGTTGATAGTGCAAATATTGATTCATCTGGAAAATCTATCACCATTGGATGGTTGTCTTGTAAAGGTGCTTCTACAAGTTGGTCTGCTATGATTTGTCCCTTTATAGCCTTTCTACTGATGTATTCAATGTCAAATTCACTGAGTATCATGACCCATTT